>NW_022639570.1:839258-839566 GCF_010583005.1 Odontomachus brunneus | reverse complement strand
CTCTATGTATTGCATATTAATACATTTTTTCACAAATAGAAGATGTAAAAACTAAAGGCATATCAAAAATAATTCAAGTAAAAATTTGCATATTTCAACTTGTTGAGCTGTCAAAATCATCGTTTAACATTACCATGAAGGTGTCCGCGCTACGTTGTGCGAGACAAATAAATTGTAATAGAATTAATAGCTGTTTATTTTGTATCTTAGAACATTTTTGAATGTTCGTAACGAAATACAAATTGCAATGGTTTTAGTAAAAATCAATTTAAACAATAATTATAATTCAAACGTATTTAATAAATCTT
>NW_022639570.1:838859-839065 GCF_010583005.1 Odontomachus brunneus | reverse complement strand
TTTAGAGGAATATTAATTCCTAAATTAACAAGAAATATTATTTTTTTATTAAAATAATTAATTAATAAGAAAGAAATATAGGATCCTCTTAACTGAAATTAAAAATTAAAAAAAGAAAAATATTTATACATATGAGCGATTTATACGATATCTCTTGTTCACTTATTTCATCTGTTTTTCCTTGCTTTCTCTTGTTAACAATAAAT
>NW_022639570.1:837007-838849 GCF_010583005.1 Odontomachus brunneus | reverse complement strand
TATCGCATTCAATATATAATTGTATAGGTTGCAATAGACTGCTTGTTGCGTTTATAATTATGTTTGGTGTTATTTAAACAATTTTACCTTACAATTCCTCGTGATTATTAATTGGCTATTTATGTATACATGTTTTTTAGTATGATCGCATAAATAGTAATCCAAAGGTGTCATATCGAGTGACTGATCAACTTATAGGACCATCTTCTCGAAAATTTTTTATTCAAAGTGTAGCACACATCCCGCATTATGTAGTAGAATTTTATTAGTAAACGCGTCGTCGTCAAATATTTAATAAATATTCTTTAACAATTCTGATAAATTATTATCTACAAAATTTTTATAAATAGTATCATCAAGTCTTATAGGCATTTTAAACAGTCCAATCTGTAATTTAATACATTAAAGATATTATATCATTTTTTTTTACATAAGCTACAATACAAGCAATAAACAGAAAACTTACTGTTAAATTATTCTGTATACCGTCCCAAATTGAAATTAAAATGGCGTTGATAATTTTGGATACGATATTCGTGTGGATTTTCATTTCTATAAGCGTGTAACTATGTGTATTAAAATAACCTTCCTGCGTATAGCAAAATTCGTTTGTAAATAAAATTGTTTTAATGAAACCCGGTAATCAACTTCCCAATAATCATGTGCAAAAATTAATTCTGCGTGCATAATCTTACGGCAATAAATTTAGAACTTTGGTGAAGTGATAAATATATATACATTCTGTTTTATTTTAAAATGAGTTGTACTGAGTTCTTAGAGATATTTAATTTTTAACTCATTTTATGTACATAGTATATTAGTAGATGTATCTTCTTCACACATTTCTAAAACTACTTCTTCATTTTCATTTATACAAGCGTACCGTTCACATCCGGCACTAATAATAAGCACATTACAATACTCTACAGGAGTATAATCCATTTTAATCTTTTAGAGGAATATTAATTCCTAAATAGGAATATTAATTCTTAAATTAACAAGAAATATTATTTTTTTATTAAAATAATTAATTAATAAGAAAGAAATATAGGATCCTCTTAACTGAAATTAAAAATTAAAAAAAGAAAAATATTTATACATATGAGCGATTTATACGATATCTCTTGTTCACTTATTTCATCTGTTTTTCCTTGCTTTCTCTTGTTAACAATAAATAGTTGATATTCTCCTCTTTAACCGATAAATTATAATATTTTTCTAAAAGTTTAAAATGGATTATACTCCTGTTAAGTATTATAATATGCTTATAATTTATGGTGAATATGGTCAAAATGCGACTCTTGCCGCACAAGAGTACTCACTACGGTTTCCAGAGCGTAGAGCTTCGACTCAAAATGTAATTTTGCGGTTGATAAATCGGACACGAGAAACAAGATCTGTAATACCCCAACGCAGAAATATTGGCGCCGGACGTGAACGATACGCCTGTACAAATAAAAATGAAGAAGCAATTTTAGAAATGTGCGAAGAAGATTCATCTACAAGTGTACATAAAATCAGCCGAAGATTAAATATCTCGAAGAGTTCAGTGCAACTCATTTTAAAAGAAAACAGGATGCATGCTTATCATTTCACCAAAGTACAAAATTTATTACCGCAAGATTATGCATGCAGAATTAATTTTTGCACATGGTTATTGGCACAAGAACCGGATTTTATCGAAACAATTTTATTTACGGACGAATCCTGCTTTACGCGCGAGGGTTCTTTTAATACGCACAGTTTTCACATTTGAAGCAATGAAAATCTACACGAATATCGAATTCAAAATTATCAACATCGTTTTAGTATAAATTTGTGGGCTGGTATACAAAATAATTT
>NW_022639570.1:836686-836997 GCF_010583005.1 Odontomachus brunneus | reverse complement strand
ATCAACTTCCCAATAATCATGTGCAAAAATTAATTCTGCGTGCATAATCTTACGGCAATAAATTTAGAACTTTGGTGAAGTGATAAATATATATACATTCTGTTTTATTTTAAAATGAGTTGTACTGAGTTCTTAGAGATATTTAATTTTTAACTCATTTTATGTACATAGTATATTACATGTATATTAGTAGATGTATCTTCTTCACACATTTCTAAAACTACTTCTTCATTTTCATTTATACAAGCGTACCGTTCACATCCGGCACTAATAATAAGCACATTACAATACTCTACAGGAGTATAATCCAT
>NW_022639570.1:835136-836676 GCF_010583005.1 Odontomachus brunneus | reverse complement strand
CGAGTGAAAAATTTACGGGTAGATGGCTAGGACTCGGTGGTCCTATAAGTTGACCAGCACGCTCACCCGATCTGACGCCCCTGGATTATTTTTTATGGGGTCATATTAAAGAATATGTGTACAAGGAACTAATTAGTATTCGCGAGGAATTACGAGACAAAATTGTTGAAGCAATCGCCACAACGACACCAAACATGATTAGAAACGCAACAAGCAATCTACTGCGACGCGCACAATTGTGTATTGAATGCGATGGGGGACATTTTGAACATTTATTATAAAAAATATTTTAATTTGTTATTTAATCTGTTAAACTGTTTTGTTGTTATTAAAATTCATTAAATATGTTAAAAGTGTTAATTTTTTAAAGTGTGTTAAATTAAGGTTTATTAAATACGTTTGAATTATAATTATTGTTTAAATTGATTTTTATTAAAACCATTGCAACTTATATTTCGTTACGAACATTCAAAAATGTTATAAAATACAATAACAATGTTCTAAAATATAAACAGCTATTAATTCTATTACAATTTATTTGTCTCGCACAGCGTAGCGCGGACACCTTCATGGTAATGTTAATCGATGATTTTGACAGCTCAAGTTGAAATATGCAAATTTTTACTTGAATTATTTTTGATATGCTTTTAGTTTTTACATCTTCTATTTGTGAAAAAATGTATTAATATGCAATACATAGAGAAGCGAAAACATATTGCAAATTTATATGACAATAATATCATAAAAAGAGCGCCCCATTAATAGGAGCACTTTTTGCATTTGTCATTTTTCCGTACCTGAGCGCACGAAATCTCAACCCTGCCATTCGTTAAATGTAATCGCTTCCCGTTTAAAAGCTATTATAGCCTCGACATTTTTGTATTAGAATTTTCTTCTTAAAATATTGTAAAGAATCTACCATTAAGAGCAATTCCGGTGGTTTTAGGAGGTGTATACACACACACACACAAACACAAACACACGTACACGCACGCACGCACACACGCACACACAGCACACAGGGTGTCCTATACTCTCTTTCTCACATTAAATGGGAATGCAGAACGGGTTGAAGTGAACAAAAGTCCTATATCGTTTTGCGATATTTGCTTTAATAACCGAAAAATTACTTGTAAAAGCTTAAGGAAAATCGCACGCTGAATGATTGAGGGTGAAGCGCTTGCGGCCTAATAATATAGCGCACGGATGTTGGCGCGCGGTGATTGGAAAAACAACGTACCATTGCCTATACTTATATCGCTGCACTCCTACATCTTACCTCGGTGTGGCAAGACGTAGGATCAGAGCGATATAAGACGCGCGTTGATATCTGCCTGCTATATTACTAGGTCGCAAGCGCTCCTCCCTCAACCATTCAGCGTGCGTCTCTACTTAATCTTTTACAATTAATTTCTCGGTTATTGTAAATATCGCAAAACAGTATAGAACTTTTATGTTCACCTCAACCCGTTCTACATTCCCACTTAATGTGAGAGGAAGAGTGTGGGACACCCCTTCTCTCTCTCTCTCCCTCCCTCCC
>NW_022639570.1:818147-833984 GCF_010583005.1 Odontomachus brunneus | reverse complement strand
TATATATATATATATATATATATATATATATATATATATATATATATGTATATATATATATGTACATATATATGTATATATATTCAGGGGGTCCTTATTTACACTTGGTAATTTTGTTTTAGAATTTTTTTCACGGCACTTTTCAAAAAGTTTCCATATAACAAAAAAATAATGGCTGTCAAGTTGAGTTCGATCGGATAACGAGAACTCGTGCCCCTGAGTCGTTAAACATTTGAGTAAAATTAAGTTGTCTACTTATTAAATTGTCGACGTATTAAGTACCCTTGTATTAAGCTGTCTACGTTATAAATATGGTTTTTAAAGCGTGTTTTCTCCAAAAATCGGCCTAAAAGACTCTTTTTCTTTCATCGCTTCAGATCTTATAGTCTCATTTAACAAAACAAATTATAGTCTTATAGTCTTATAGTCTATTAACATCTTATAGTCTCATTAAACAATTAAATAAATTGTTTTGATGACTAAAAAATAATAAATAGTTATTGCATTTATTCTTTGAGCTACAACAAATCATGTATGGACTCTAAAAGCAATAGTATGTTTGGAAGACAATATAAGTATAAAACATGATATCTTTCATGTTTTTATTAATAAAGAAACTTTTTTGATTAAATATTACATAATAATTAATAATCTCGTGGCTCTTAATATTATGCTGAGAGGGGATTATAGGTGTACAGTCTGTTTGATAAAAGTGTATACGGCAAAACTTGATAAATAATTTATTGAAATGATTTGAAATAAAATACACACATACTACTTGATTAGAACTGTGATGTTTTATTATTAATAACTTATTCAGTCGCCTTCATTATTAATAATTACCTGGTATCTCTGAGACATACTTTGAACTAATTGTATGACATATTCTTGAGGCAAAGATCTCCATATCAATCGAATTTGTGAAATTAACTCCTTGAGCGACCAAATTTTCTTTCCACGAAGTTTAAACTTCATCAAGAACCAAACGTTTTTGATAGGATTTGCTTCCGGTGACTGTGACGACCAATCCAGTAATTCAACATTATTTTTTTATTTCCACGCGACATTATTACAAAGATGACTTCAATGTTTAGGATCATTGTCCTCTTGTAGTATCCATTTTTCGTTTTTCCTTATAAATCATGTTTGAGCAGATAGTAATAAAGCCTTTTCATGAATTTTAGCCATTTTGCTAACGTTTAAGTTATTTATGAAGATACACAAAGTGCCAAATCCTTGCACGTTTCGATAAGTCATCGAAATTTTTTACCTCTAAGTAGCAATTTACCCACTTATTTAAAAATGCTTTTGACTTTCTCATACTTAGCAGCCGCTTGGCGTAACATTTTTGGTCCTTTCGGATGTGTACAAAGAAACACGGCTTCGAAACATGATGTGTATTTGGCACTCATGGCGAAATATATATTTTTATCACGAAGATCGAGTGACAACTAAAGCTTTATCAACAAAGCATCTTAAACGAAAGGTACTTCTACTGGCTCCTGTTTGAATTTCCCATCTACTCGTTTACATGTAAAAGTTTTGCCGAACACGCTCTTATCAAACAGACTGTATAATAGGCCGCGGGTTCGCAACGTTTCCCATTGTCTGAATACGTCAAACAATATAAAAAAATAGCATTCTTTCGGTAAAAATAAATGCAGTAACTATTTATTTTTATTTTTTAGTCATCAACAATTTATTTAATTGTTTAAATGAAACTATAAGATCTCAAATGATGTAGAAAGAAAAAAGGGAAGTCCTCTAGAGCGATTTTGGAAAACACGCTTTAAAAACCATATTGATAACGTAGACAGTTTAATACAAAAGTACTCCAAGTGTTTAACGACCCAGGAGCACGGGTTCTTGTTATCCGATTAAGCAAAAGTTTGGCAGAGATTTTTTTTTTTGTCAAATGGAAACTTTTTGGAGGGTGTCGCGAAAAAATTTGAATGTTGAAAAATAAGGACTACCCTAATGTGTATGTGTGTGTGTGTGTGTGTGTGTGTGTATACTTAATTTATATTATTGACAATTTTATCATCATAGGTAGCAAAAATAGTATACTATCTATCAAATACATAAATTCTCCAAATTTTTATTATAAAAAAAACTTTTTCTGCTACTTAAGTGCTTTATATATAATTATAAATGTAAACTGAAATTTTGGTTTGGTTTTGTAAATGTGTAACGTTTTAATATTAATATTTTGTTTTGAATGTGTTTTCGCGCGGTAACATAAAAACTTTATGCTTTGGCTAATTTAGTGTTTAATTTAATGTGTATTTATTTACATGATTTTATTATTTATTTCACTGTTTACATTTTTTAAGTGGTTAATGATACATTTGGGTATACAAAATAATGATCATATTTTATTATAAAATATCGTATTATTATAATATTGTATTTTTAAGAACTTTTTATATTTTAATTAACTATTACTATTTTCGTCTTGATATTACATGTAAATGCGGTGATAATATGACGTATATCATTATATTTATATATTTAACGATACGGCACTTTTAATTTAATATTTATTTGTTTAAATTCGCAAGCTTTTGTATGTTTATGTTGTAATCCCTATTATTATATTTAAATCCACATTTTTAAATATTTATACAGTGTTTTATTCAGTTTTCTTTTTGATTTTGCATGTTTTTTGTGTCCACTGCACTTCCTCGTTGGTTGGTAATATGCATGTAGTTATAAACCAAGAACTGGTAATGGAGGTAGAAGCTAGGATGAATAGAGCTTATCTACCGTCACGGCTGTTACCAACTCACCTTAGGGGACCACCACAGTTTCCACACCACAGGAAAACTTCATTATATCATACTAGTACTGGTAATCTTTTGTACTTTTGTTAATTTATAGGTTTTTACCTTGCGTATTTTTGGAAAATGATTATGATTAGATATATTCTATTTTTAATATTAAAAATATATAGCAATATATAATTTATATAACTGTCTATTTCTTTTTTCTCTATATAGAGAGTGTCACACAATTCGTGACTTTAATTTTACTAAGAAATTCACAGAGTAATTTAAAGTTAATTATTTCTTAGTAAACATTAAAATATCCGAGATACAAGCGATCGAAACAACTAAGTTTTTTACAAGTTAAATTTTGTACGATCAAATAGACAATATAATTATTTTCGTTGATTATTTCAAAAGTACCTTGTTTTAACAGATCTTAATTTGGAGCTTAACTATAAAGTAATATTGTTAGAAAACAAAAAGACCTCCCTCGATATTTTTGTTTAGAAAAAAGCAAACTATTTAGTAAATTGCTCAGATAACCTTTCGATAAATTAAAATTTCGAGTTTTGAGATATCTTGCACATGTTGATTCATTTTGAGTGATCACAGTCAAACCACATGAGTTTCCCGTTTGCACAAAAAGATTAGGTTAGGTTTTCTGAAAAAAGTATTTTAAACAAGTCTTATGATATTAAGCAATATATTAAATAATTATTTTTATTTGATCTGTGGTATACATAAGGGTATACATAAAGGTATACATAAGAGTATACATAAGAGTGGTATACATAAGGGTCGGATGTGTGTGGGAAGTTCCTATTCATACACAGAGAAATGGCATTCAAACTTCAAAATTTCTAACTCCAATGTGCAGTTGGTCCCTTCTCCTTCTACCACGTAAAAATAAAAAATAAATAGCTTAGAATTAAAAGTCACTTATGAGCTTTCGATCCCTGCTAGTTAAAATGTTTGTTTTCCTGATTTTTATTTCTTGGGATGAATTTACTCAACTCCCATATTTCTTAAAATTATATAAACGGGAATAAATGCAGAATTAGAAACTATTTATAAGCTCTTAAGTTAACATAGTTTTAATTTTTGAGCTCTATCGTTTATTCTCGTAACAATCTTTAAATAATTTATGCTAAAAAAATAACTTATAAAGAAAAAAAATTTAATTCATTGTTTTTTCATCAATATTATTCTCGGATTAATATACACAAAATATATGATTCTTGATTTTTAAACTGTAACCTCTTAGCAAGAATTCTTTATAGCATACATTTAAGAGAAAATTATGGTTAAAAACCAACACAAATTACTTGTCAAAAAATGTTTTCCACATTAACGAATTTACAGATATGTATTTTATTTTATTTTTTAAGCTGTAACCTCTTTATATAAGAACAACAACTTTTACCCCCCGCAAATAAAAGAGAACTATGCCTAAATAATTAAATTACTTAACTATGCCTCGATAATTAAATTATTTTTTGTAAAAAAATATTTTTCACATTTATGAACTTATAAAACTATGCTAATTTAAGAAATTCTAGATAATTTGTAATTCCATAATTACCCTTGATTCTATTTATGTAATTTTGAAAGATGAGGGAGAAGACTATATGATCGTTCACTCAAGTTATCACCTACAAATCAATGTGCAGAAAATGAGTTAAAATGAGAAAATTTTTAACTAGCAGTAATCGAAAGTTTATAAATCCTGTTTATTTTCTTTTTTTTTTTTTGGTTATTGAAGGGCAGGGGGGATAACTGTACAGAAATAAGTTTCTATTATTTTTTAATACTTTAGTAATTAATATGTTTAGCTATATAACCTCAAATCGATCTCTGATATAGTTTGGTATTGACAGCCCGTCAAAATAAACATTTCAAATATTATTTTTAAACGTGCAAAAACTGAGTTTTACGAAGTTATTATTATTATTTTTTTTTTAAGTTTAACAGGTTGAAATTAAAAATAAATTGTAAAATATTTTAGTATATGCTCCTTTATTTTCAATAAAAAGTGAACTGTTAAATTTAAACGTGATGAAACAAGTTGAAAATGCACTTCGCTCTGATCGTTTAAAGACTACAACAAATCAAGGAATAGTTGGAAAAATGTAAGATATCATAATGATTTAATGGCAATTTAAGTTGATAAAGATAGCAAACATTTTAAAAAACACATGCAAATTATTTTTCATGAATATTTGATCATGACAAAATTATTCGCGTGATGAGTGTGTCTTTATTATTTATTGAACAAAAACAAATTTAAATGCAAATTTCAAAGTAATATTTGAAGCGCTTTAAGCATAATCAAAATAATTTTTTCGGTCGTTTTAGAATTGCGAATGAAACTTAAATTTGTCGCTAAATATATGAGACAAAATAATAATAATAAACTCGTAGTGATTGTATAAACGGTTTTACCGACTAACAAACTTATAACCACTGTTTTTTTGGATTTACGTAAAATTATTTTCTTTGACAACTTTAACACAGGAAAGCGATTAATGCAACGAGTTTTATTATGTGAATTTGTTACAACATTTGAACGAAAATATTTAAAAAGAATAACCACATATAGTAAAAAAAAATCACTTTTTCTTTAAAACAATGCACTATCTCACATATCAATAATTGGCAGAAATCTATGAATTGCGACTTAAATTAATGCCGTACGCTGTTTTTTACTAGATCTAGTCTTATGCTTTTATTTATATATTTTTATTTTTATCTAAAGCTTAAAAAATAGTAAACAAGTAATAAATATTTATTTCGAATAACAACGTCATCATCGAATGATTATTTTAAAAATTTCAATAACTTATGTATAAAGATTATGTTCTCATTGGAACACATAGCTTGAAGGAGGCTATGTTGAAAAATAGAAACAATTTTGAGCAAGAAATTTTTAACTATAATTCAACTTAAAATTTTTAATTTTATTATGTTGTTATGTTTTTATCTTATTATGTTACTACGTTATTTAAAGTAAACCAAAAAGGTCATCTCAAATGCATCATTTATTGCTATAAAACTTTTATTTGGAACGCTCTTAGGAAACGGAACCGTCACAATTATCTGACGCCGATTTGTTTCTGCTTAAAAATATATTATTAAATATAGAAAATTTGGTTGAATTTTAAAAAATGTAATATCTAACTAGAGAGAGAGAGAGAGAGAGAGAGAGAGAGAGAGAGAGAGAGAGAGAGAGAGAGAGAGAGAAACGTCTTAAACGAAAAATTCAAGTTTACTACTTTTTATAATCTGACAATTGTGTAACATTACGGCCGCAACTAGACTACGGTAATACACTTTGCGCTATATACACCCAAACGCGCACAAACACATAAACACATACACATTTAATATATTAAAGATAAATATAATTAGATACATAAAGATAGAAAGAAGTACAATCATATATTAATTTAAACATATAGACAAAAAAATAAAAACAATAGATTAAAGAAACGTGTAGATTTTTATAATCAATAACTTACAAATTATGACAAATATTATCGTTTAATTGAATTTTATTCAATAAAAACGGACGAAAAAAAGCAAAAATATATGGACATATATAAAGAACATATATAAAGAACATATAAAAGGTGTTCAGTAATTCATGGAGGAACCGCGGTGTACAGATAAATTAAATCAAACTGAACAAATAATTCCTTTACCATTTAGAAATAATCACATAAAATTTTAAATTACTAAGGAGGGAGCCTGATTTAGGACGCCGAAGAAACGATGATTTTCGTGAAATTTTTTCTCAGCAACTATTAAGCGGATCAATATAAAATTTTAGGGTTGTTTTATAACATCTATAGACAAAAATATTTTTGTTATTTAAGAAAACGTTATTTTACGTTGTTATATTTCAATATGTTCATAGCGCCGCGCAGTCAGAGTTGTTATTTTTTGTAACGTCTAGCGGATTCAATTCTTATCTGGAATAAAAAACCAAAATTTTTTCTTAATCTTTATGAAATTTTATCCTAAATAAACTAAGAAAAACTGCAGAATTAGAGAAATTTGTGAGTTTAAAAAAAAAGTTACGATTTTGACGAGAAACTTTCGACTTCTTTATGAAAAAACAATTGTTTAGTTACATTTTTTAAAAAACATTTTAGTTTATCGAGAATAGTAGGTTAACTAAAAAGCTTTGGAAAAAGTAAATCAGTCAAATACTTTTTTTTCTGAAACGTTACACAAATATAAAAAACGTGGTTTTGAGAAAAACGCATTTAAAGTTTTCGATATGAAAAAATTATAATTATTGCAAACTTACAGCAATTAGATGCTAATCTGCCATGCTAGCCCCATATACTAAGCTTTCCGCTTCTTCATAGAACTCGTTTTGTTCCAATATACAGGCATACAATGGCAGACGTCATCATCACAATTCATCTACCGTGACGCACAATCGCGCATGATCATTTACGAATCTCCTTTGATTAATAACTTAAAATTTTACGTGGTTGTTTGCAAAATGGTAGAGGAATTTTTTGTTCAATTTGACCTAATTTATTTGTGTACCGCGTTTTCTCTGTGAATTACAGGATGTCCTAGATTCTCCGCCGCAATTTTTGTGAAAATGTAGGACGGATTGAGGTGAACATAAAAATCCTTTATCGTCTTACGATATTCGCAATAAATTTCAAGATATTAATTAAAGAAAACTGATGAATGATTACGCGCGATATGATAGATGAGTTCTAGTGGTGCCGTCTACCGTTGTATATTTATACATTAGGTCAAACTAAACTAAAAAAATGTTCTCTATCATTTTGCAAATGACCACATAGATTTTTAAATATTAATTAAATAAGACTTGTGCATTATCGCGCACAATCATGTAACAATTTTCTCTTATTAACTAAAAATCTACGTGATTATTTGCAAAATGATAAAGGGCTTTTCAATTGAATGTAATGTACACATAATAGTATACATTGCCACTACTCATTTACCATATCACACATGATTATTCACCAATTTTCTTTAATTAATATCTCGACTATTAGTGCGAATATCGTAAAATGATATGAAACTTTTATGTTTATCTCAATCCATCCTGTTTTTTCACAAAAATTGCGGAAGGAAATCTGGGACGCCCTGTATATGAATAAATTTAATATCAAATTCTCTTTGATTTCTCTTTTAAATTCCAATGACGAAAATATTTAAATTGAAAAATATAATAAGATTGATGACTGTTTTGTAAAAAAATTTTAAATTATTGCAAAGTCTATATACAGGATATCTCATGAAAAGTTACTGAAAGTAATCAGCTGTCATTTTTAAATGTATGCAGTTATTGAAAAAAAAATTGCGTTGAGAAAAGGAAAGTTTGCAATTTTTAATATGTATAAATAAAATTTAATAAATAATTTAATAAAATGATTGTATACCAGTTTATTTTATTGATAAAAAATATGCTAATAATGACATAAGCTAGTGATAAATATTTTCGAAGTGCGCACTATTTCAATTTGTACAAAAATCAATTCTTTTACGGAAACGTAAAAATAAAAATTTTTTCCAAAATGTCGTCTGTAATGTTGCTGACAACTCTTAATAACTGCTACTAACTCTGGCACTGTTTTTGGATTTCCGCCATAACAATTATCTTTAATATATTCCCAGAAAAATATATCACATAGATTTGAATCTAGTGAATATGGTGGCCATTCTAATTCCCTCTGTACAAATTTAAGATATTCCAGATCGATGACTCGGATACAATAAACTTTATGAATTATTTCGAAGACTTTTTGGGTTTGATGTGGCGTCACTCGATCTTACATTAAATGAAAGTTTTTAACTAGGCCACTTTTTCTTGCATGAAGGAAGAATTTTTCTTTGAGAAGATGCTTGTAATTTTCACTGGTGACCATTTATTCAAAGAATTGTAGATAAATTCCTTTCATCAAGATCGCAGTCCATGCCGTTATTTTCTGTGGATGCAAAGGTTTAGCTAAAGAAACATTGGGATTTTTCGTCCCCTAAAATCGATAATTTTGTTTATTTATGTAATTATTTAGCCAGAAATATGCTTTGTCTGTAAATTATCAATTTTTCATCAAACTGTCCTGTTACGTTCTAGAGGAGAACACAACTATATCGACTGTTTATTATAAGTCTCGCCGCATACGAAGGTTGGTAAATCGGTCAGATACTGGAAGCGTCTCTTTATACGGTGCAGCAACGTACGGCGAGCGGCCCGATTTTGAGTCAGAAAACCGAATCTCTTTACTCGGGATTTGATAAGGAAAAAGCGATAAGGAAAAAGGGGGATTCATATTAGAAAGGTCTAGGTCGCGAGGTGGAAATATCAACAAAACTTACGCACATGATGTAAATAGATACAAAATTTTTATTCTAGACGATTGCGTGCATTTCTACAAAGTTTACATCAGTTTACAAAATTAATAGTAAAGTGAGCAGCGAGGTGTAAGACTGCATGTATGTGTATGTGTGTATGTATGAGAGTGAGTACATAGGTTAACTTTCCAGAATTATGGAAGTGTAAGAGGCGGGGAGAAGATAGATCTCAAAGGATGAAATCGAATTTTGAACACGTAGGAATTATTGAAATAATTAAAAAGCGCAACAAAATGAATAAAATAAAATGAATAACTTACTCTCGAAATGAGTGTGCTGGATGGAATAGCCTCTAACAAATCTCGCCTTTTGTCATAGAGTGTGGTTTTTCAGAGCGTCTTTCATACGTCAGATTGACAGGAAGGCGACGAATTGGATCGAAGAGTGTTGCATTGCATATTACAAAGAATATCGCGTATTATAAAGAATATTTATTCCTCCAAAGAAGGATTGAGACTTTTATAGGGAGCGACTAGATTTGGAAATTAGGAAATTGGGGATAACTATTACCGGATTGGTCGGAGATGACGGGCTTGAAATGAGGGGATAGTAGAAAACTTGGATTGGAGAAAATTACGGAAAAATTCGAAAACCTTTGATTGAGTTGCATGATAGGAGATGACATTCGGTGATTCATGATCATGTGCAGTGTGATTGACGTGTTTTTCTCGATTATTTTTGTACAGAAATTTCGTAAGGTGGTATGACTCGAAGTTCAAGTACATAGTTATTTTGAAATTCTGACGGATGAGTAGTTAATTCTGCGTAATATATTCCGAACGAAGGTGCATGTGGATTACAGTACGTAACAATCCACATCTTTAAACATTCCGCGCACACACACACACGCGCACACATGTACACACACACACACACACACATACACATATTTGTCGTTTTACAAAATTTCATATGTTTGGTCATAGCGTGTTCGGTTAGTAATTGATGTGATGTTATTATATATGGATGCATTTTTAGAAAATGTTTTAAAATCTTGTACAAAATGCGTTTTAATATTTGAAAGGCTTGAGCAGCTTTCTGAATGGAAGTATTTGAATTTTCTTCAAAATAATTTTTAATTTCGTCGAGATTTTCTTGTACAGTTATAGATACAGAAGGACCTGGCAGATCGTGTCTAAGGTCTTGAATAGTTATTTACATATTATACAAAATTATCGATAATTTTATTAGAAATAACAAAAAATTAATTTATGTAGATTTGTTGTGAAAAAATAAGTGTGTGTAGTGTATAAGTTTAAAAGAATAATGAATTCTAATCTCTTCAGCGTATTTTTGTTTGTAACTTTATATGTCCCGTTTTTAGAACGAAACCCTTTATAAATATTATTATACACTTTTCCTCTGGAAAAGAAACACTTGATAAGATAGACTTTTTCTTCCGTTATCAGAATATTCTTTTTGCGGCGCATGAATTTGCTTCTACCACAGCCAGAATAAAACTGCGGGCTTTCAGACAGACGACCATTAACTGCAGAGTACATATAAGAGATTGGATATTCATAGTGCCTGTAATTAGTTATGTTTAACCACTTCGCTGGCATTAACGCACTTTTGCGTAAAATAAAGGATGAGCCAAAATTGTTATTGACGCACTAATGCGCACATTATTTAATTCTTTTTTCATTAGCAAGATTTTTATCAAGTTAATCTCAGTACTCAGGGGTTTTTGGGGTCGCTGATTTCAAATTTGAACTCTAAAGGACCCCGCACAAAACCACGTGAAATTAGGCCCCGGCGAAAATGGCTGTATTTGAAATATGTTGTATCTTTTGAGTCACTGAACAAATATTTCCTCTGGTAAAATGCAAAAAAATGGACAGTTTCGTCGTTTCAAGCCTTCAAATATATAAAATTCTTAAAAGTCAGACCAGCAAAGATATCACTTTCAAATCAATGCGGTTATCATTATAAAGAAACAATATGAATTTCTAGTAAACAAAGTAGTTAAAAATAATTTATTTATAAAATTATTATTTAAACAATTTCAAAACATCTTTATTTATAAGAACTGATTTTTTAGTTGAATTCTGTATAAAAAATCAGGGCGGAAATATATATAACGTTTTCCTATGTAACGCATCATTTGTTGTAAAATTAGTAATAAACAAATATTTGATGCCCATTACGAAGCCTGTTCTAATAGCCTGATCCTTATGTTATAAAATTAAAACAAATACTGTTATACAGAAACATTGATATTGAGTGTTAATTATTACATCTGCCTTTATTTATAAAATATAGTTACCGAAGTATACCACGTGAAGATTACAGTACAATTTTAGACTCCTTTGGGATGCTTTTTGTACGTGAATCCTGTGCTTCTCACAGAATGCTTTTTGTAAGGGTGCTTTTTATATTAACCGCATTGATTCGAAAGTGATATCTTTGCTAGTCTGATCTCAGATTTTTAAGGATTTCATATATTTAAAGGTTTGAAACGATGAAACTGTCCATTTTTTGACATTTTGCCAGAGGAAATATTTGTTCAAATATTTGTGACTCAAAAAGTACAACATATTTCAAATACAGCTATTTTCGCCGGGGTCCAATTTCACGTGGTTTTGTGCGAGGTCCTTTGAAAATTCAAAATGACGAATTTAATATGGCGGACCAAAATGCGAAATGTGACTTGATTTTGATGAAACTTGGTATTCGGGAGTTTTTAGGATTGTTACTTTTGAATCAGGTTAGTTTTGTCAAATTCAAGATGGCAGATCCAATATGGTGGACCAAATGAAAAAGTGACTTGATTTGGATGAAACTTGATATTCGAGGGTTTTTGGGGTCACTGATTTCGAATCTTAGCTCAAAATTTCGAAATTCAAGATAGTGAATTCAATATGGCGGACTAAAATGCGAAAAGTGATTTGATTTGGATGAAACTCGGTACTTGGGAGTTTTTAGGATCGCTGATTTCGAATCTGAGATTAGTTTTGTTAACCACTTTGCTGGCAGAAGAAATCAGCATCAACTTACCAAAAATGGCAAGATCAAAATGCTTTGATTTTTATAAAAGTACTAAAATACTTTTCGAGTCGCTGAATTACGAATTTGAGATCAAAATTTGAAAGTTTAAATTGACGGATTTAATGTGGTGTCCGTCTTTATCTGATTGACTAAACAATTTTAAATGGATTTTACAGACTGACTTTTATCATTTTAATTCTATAGATTTCATAAATGAACTATCTTGTTGAACTGTTTGACTGAACAAACTAAATTTTCCAATAAATCGTTTAATAGGATATACTGACTAACTGACCAACTCGAAAATGTAAATATTAGTGTGGGATTTAAAGAGCGAACTGAGAATAGCGTGGCGCCGTACTGACGAAATAACAATAACATATAATAAGAAGACGAGAGAGAATATATTGAGATAGGGAGCTTGGGTAGCTCAGTGGAGAGAGCAGTCGCCCGGCAAGCGAAAGGTCCCGGGTTCGAGTCCCAGCCCAGCGACGCTCCGGCTTCCAATATACTTTTCTATCCGACTCTTAGTTTCATTCAAGGATGTTGAACCGCCATATATCGTTATTCTCGTTCCAAAGTGGCCTTGTATTATAGCAGTAATTACAGCAAATTTTAATAATATGAAATTGAAATTATTTAGGACGCAAAGAAAAATGGGAGCCTTGAATTTGACAAAACTAATCTCAGATTCGAAATCAGCGACCTTAAAAACCCCCAAGTATCGAATTTCACCTAAATCAAGTCACTTTTCGCATTTTGCTCGTCATATTAAATTCACCATCTTGAGTTGGATCCGCCATCTTGAATGTCGAAATTTTAAGCTAAGATTCGAAAGCAGCGACCCTAAAAACTCCCGAATACCAGATTTCATCAAAATCAAGTCACTTTCCACATTTTGGTCCGCCAAATTGAATCTGCCATTTTAAATTCTCAAATTTAGGATTTAAAATCGAAATCAGCGATCCCAAAACTCCCTAGATACTGTGTTTGATGAAAATGTTGCTAATGGGAAAAAAAATGATATGCACATTACTGCGTCAATGCCATTTTTGGTCCTTTATTTGACGCAAAAGTGCGTCAATGCTAGCGAAGTGATTAAATTCTAAAATTTTGATCTCAAACTCGTATTTAGCGACTTGAAAAGTACTTTAATACTGACTTTTATAAAAATCAAACATTTTGATCTTGCCATTTTTGGTCAGTTGATGCTGATTTTCTCTGTGAACGAAGTGGTTAGGCAGTCCAACATGGCGGGCTTACGTGCTTTTTATAAACAGCTACTTATTATGCGAAAATTTTGTCTTAAAATTAATATTCAATTATTAAGGATGATTTTTACAAACTTTAATTAATTTAACTGATTATTTCATTGGAATTGACTAATTGTCGTTCAGCAGAATTGACCAATGCGATTGATAAATTGCAATGAAATATGAAATCAGTTAAGTTAACCAAAGATAATGAGAGTTACTTTAACAAGGAGATGACGCCAACTACAAAATTGATTTTAGAATAGCCGTAATATAGAGTATTAAAACCCTAAAAGGATTTAGGTGAATGGATTGAAATATTCGTTTCCGAAATATTGCAATGCAAAGTGAGAGTCACGGAGTCGTGCCGCATATAAAGAATAACGTATATAGCACGGTTTTCCATCGAAGCGGCGTAGCAGACTAAGAGTCTCTGCACAAGAACATCCATAACATATTAAGTTTACGGATTTCTTTGTGCGTTGACTTAAGTTTAATTTTATATATGGCCATTGCATTGTCAGTACTTAACGTAACATAACATGTTACGGGATGTGCTTGTGCATTAGCTCTAAGGCTTTTAGGCCGGTTCTTTTTGCATCGGCGACGAGCGTTTGAGTCCGGCTGACGAGGTGACGCATGCAATGTTTTTTTTTTTTCGTACTGTCAGACGTATATGTATACTTTTAGTATATATTTTTTGTATTTCTGTGTCGATGTAATAGTTATGTGACCAATTAGGGCAGTGTTACGTCGCGATAAGGAAAATAATGTGAAAACATATTGCTTACAATCATTGTAGACATAATGTGTTGACGTTTTGCACTGTGCATAATATGAAAAAAATAAATATATAATTCGAACAAGGTAGTTGTATATAAGCAGGAAAGTATCCCAGTAAATACGTTATATAACAGTTACATCATCAAGTAGGAAATTACAATAAATATGTTTTGGTATTTGTTTTGATATTTGAGGTTTTCGTATGTATATTACATGTTACATTGTGTTTGCTGGGATACTTTCCTGCTTATGTACGACTACTTTGTTCGAATTATATATTTCATTTTTTCATATTATGCGTAGTGCAAAATGTTCAACGCATTATGTCAACAATGATTGTAAACAATATGTTTTCACATTATTTTCCATTACCATGACGTGACATTGCCCTAATTGCTCACATAATAATTACATCCACATAGAAATACAAAATATATATACTACAGATATACATACAGAGTGTTAGAAAAGTCTGGAAACGGTCGAATATCTCGAAAACAAACCATTTTAAAGAAAACTGTTTCAGATAAAAGTTGTTTGGTTCGAAGGGATCTATAAAAAGGTGTAATTGGTTTGACCTTAGTCATTTGAAGATCATATGAAGGTCATCTTTAATTTTTTAAACGGAACACCCCGTATATTATTACATATTCTTATAGCTTATCTCGAGAGCTTTCCAAAACACTATAATAAAATATTTTTTTGTTAAGAACTTTTCGAGTAATAACATTAAAAATTTCAAGCACTTTGACATAGAATACAAAATATCTCGTAAAATATTCTTCTTTCGATTATCTTTCCTTAATGCTTTTTTGCACAGAATAATGAGACAAATTAATTGGTTTAAAAAAAAAACAAAATTTTTTTATATTATGTAAAAAATTTTTTGTTTTTTTTTTAAGCCGAATATCTATTTTGTCCTCTTCAAAGTAATCCCCATCAGATATTATACACTTGTGCCAACGTTTTTTCCAATCCTCGAAGCACTTCAAAAAATCATTTTTTGTGATCTTGTTCAGCTCCTCCTTCGATGCCGTCTTTATCTCCTCAATCGTAGCGTAGCGTCGTCCTTTCATGTGCCTCTTCCACGTCATAACCATAAACCCATGATTTGTCACCAGTTATGACCCTCTGGAGCAAATTTGGGTCGTCGCGGACAGAGTCCAACAGCTCCCTAGCAATGTTAATGCGATGCTGTTTTTGGTCGAAATTGAGCAATTTTGGTACGAATTTCGCGGCGACCCGTCTCATGCCCAAATCATTAGTAAAAATCGAATGGCACGAGCCAATCGATATGTTTAGGTCCTCAGCAACTTCTCTAACGGTGATTCGACGATTGGCCAATACTATTTTCTTCACTTCATCAATGTTTTCGTCTGTTGTTGACATGCTCGGGCGTCCGGCACGCTCTTCGTCGTTCACATCTTCTCGGCCCTCTGAGAACATTTTGTACCACCGATAAACGTTGCTTCGGTCCAAGGTAGCTTCACCATATGCCACAGTCAACATTCGGAATGCGTCCGCGCACTTAATTTTGTTTTTCACACAAAATTTGATACAGATTCTTTGATCCATTTTTTGGAATAAGCAAAAATCGAAGACGAGCCAAAACACGTCCAAGCAAAACAGCTGTCAAA
>NW_022639570.1:816571-818137 GCF_010583005.1 Odontomachus brunneus | reverse complement strand
TCTATACAGCAGTTAATATCAATAAAAAAATCAACATACTTATATTATTAGTATATTTAATAATATATTATTAAATAAAAAATTAAATAATTAGAGGAATACAATAATGTTAAAAAAATTATAATAACTTACACTAAAAAGCTCTTGGCATGCCTTTTTTTAATATTACATCGATAATCAATATAATATTTTGATAGTGATTACAAGAAGAATATAGAAAACCGTTTGCCTATAAAAAAGGCATGCCAAGTGCTTTTTAGTGTGTTATAATTTTTTTAACATTATTGTATTTCTCTAATTATTTTATTTTTTATTTAATAATATATTATGTTGAGTAAATCGTGAACCGTTCTCGTGAAGAGAAAATACTTTTATTCTATAAGTTTGGCGGTGTCACTCTTTACATGGTACGTGCAGCGCGAGTTCACGCGCGAGAGAGAGTACAATATATGAAGAACGCGAATAGAGTGAGCTAACGTCTCGCGAGAACATAAACATTACAACTATAGATTGGCAGTCGACCACAAATCAGCCGACTGTGAATCGCGGTTCGTTCGTACGTCGTCCGCGAGTCATCGCCTGACGAAGCAATTATCTATTAGTCCCCCACTTTGCGAGGTCCAGGCCCATATTCTTTAGGCAATAGTCGTGTGTGACTCGTTTTAACTCTTTGGTCATCACGTCCGCAGGATTCTCGTTGGATGGCACGTATTGCAACTCCAACAGTTTGTCCTCGACCTTCTCTCTGACAATATGATAGGAGATATCTATGTGTTTTGTTCGGTTTTCCTCCACCCTGTTTTTAGAGAACTCTATTGCTGCTCGATTGTCACAAAACATTTCAAAACCTGAAAAATAATTACAAAGCTTAAGTTCGGATAAGAACATGTTTAGCCACATAATTTTTTTAACTCCGTTTGACATCGCTACATATTCCGCTTCCGTCGAGGCTGACAGGCAAGTTTGTTTTGTTGAACGCCAATTAATAAGATTTCCGTCGACCATCACTACGGTCCCGGAGTAAGAGTGTCGATCATCCTCGTCTCCAGCCCAGTCTGCGTCACAGTAGACTTGTATATTTTGTTTGCCCCTGGCTTTGTAGACCATTCCAAAATCTCTGGTTTTACTCAGATATCGTAAAATATGTTTTGCTTGATACCAGTGTAGTTTCCCTGGGTTTGAATTGTACTGCGATAGCTTCGAGGTTGCGAAGGCTATATCCGGCCTTGTACACGCACCGGCGTTAATGCCGTCCGAATATCCGTGTGACTCGCACACGATAACGCGTCACTCATACACTGCTGCGTGTAGGTGAGCCATGAGCAGCACGGAGTGGCGGAGAGAGCTAGCGGTATACGATCGTCGGACGCTTGGAGAGGGAATAGTGGTGGGAGTCGCGGCGATCTTCCATCCTCTATCGCAAACGTAAGAACGAGAGAAATAGCATTATAAGACGTCTGGACAGAAATGCCGTCCTAAAATACGTGTGACACACACTAAGAAAACGCTTGACTCACACTGTCTCGTCTATACGTGAGCAATACGCGGTGTCCCGACGACTGTTTC
>NW_022639570.1:810128-813054 GCF_010583005.1 Odontomachus brunneus | reverse complement strand
TCACGTATAGACGAGACAGTGTGAGTCAAGCGTTTTCTTAGTGTGTGTCACACGTATTTTAGGACGGCATTTCTGTCCAGACGTCTTATAATGCTATTTCTCTCGTTCTTACGTTTGCGATAGAGGATGGAAGATCGCCGCGACTCCCACCACTATTTCCTCTCCAAGCGTCCGACGATCGTATACCGCTAGCTCTCTCCGCCACTCCGTGCTGCTCATGGCTCACCTACACGCAGCAGTGTATGAGTGACGCGTTATCGTGTGCGAGTCACACGGATATTCGGACGGCATTAACGCCGGTGCGTGTACACTGCGCTAGGTATATCAGCGAACCTATTAATTTCCTGTATGGTACAACTGACATTTTTTCTTTTTCCTCGTGCGTTTCTGGACTATCTTTCTTGCTTATTTTTATCCCAGGGTCCAATGGCGTTGAAGCTCTTTTACATTCTTGCATGTTGTATTTTTTAAGAATTGCTTCAATGTAGGCACGTTGAGTTAGTCGTATCGAATTTGCTTCTTCCCAACTCAGCTTTACTCCCAGTGCATATTGTATTTCGCTAAGGTCCTTTATCTCATACTTTTTACTGATAGTTTCGATTGCTTCAGTGATTGTATTCGACTCGTTTGAAAATATAAAGATGTCATCTACGTATATTATTGCTATTAGCCATTATCCTTTTCTATAAGTACAACTTGACGACTTGAGTCTCTCGAATTCCATTTCGATAAAAGATTCGTTTAATTCTTCGTTCCAGTTTCTTCCTGATTGTTTTAATCCGTAAATCGGACGCAACAGCTTAACAGTTCTCCCTTCTTTAGCGTTGGGCAAAGGTGGTAACTTCATATATCCTCGTGCAATCTTCCATACAAATAAGCGTTCTTAACGTCGATATGTCTCGTACACCATTGATATCCGGCTGATAATGCCAATAGTAGCCTGATCACTGAAAGGTTTGCTACGGGTGAATATATATCGTTGTAGTCAGTCCCTCTCCTTTGAGCGAACTCTTGTGCTACCAGTCTAGCTTTATATCTCGTGATTTCGCCGTCAGCATCTGTCTTCAATTTGAAGACCCACTTACTTCCGATGCATCTCTTTCCTTTCGGCGTTTGGGCAGTTTTCCACGTCCTTCTTTGTGTTAAATTGTCTAATTCTTCTTTAATGGCGCGTTCCCATTGTCTGGCTTGCGGGGACGCTTCATGGATATCTTGCGGTTCATTGATTTCTATCAAGTTGGCTTCTATGTCGCTTTGCTCAGTCGAACATTCTTCTTTAAGTAGACGGTGAATTTCGCTTAGCTTGGGTTTTTCTTTCCTTCCGTACGGATTGCGAACCTTCTTCTTTGGTCTGCCCCTCGGAGTTCTTTCAGGGTATCGATCCCCCACTGTCTCTTGTTCTTCGGGAACACTGTTCGTTTCTTCTTCGGATTCTTTAGGCGCTTTAGGCGAGCCTTTAACTTGGCTGCTTGGAGATCTCAATTTTTGCGCTGATTTAATCTCTTCCGTAGTTGAATCGTGATCACTCTCAGGCCAAATTTCATAATACTGAAAAATTTGCTTTATTCTTCCGTAGATCCATTCATATTCAGTTTTGTCTTCTGCAAATCTGACATGCTTTGTTGTGATCACGTCTCCTTTTTGCGGCACCACAATAGATAGCCTTTCGTCTGGGCAGCATAACCGATAAATATGCATTCGACCGCTCTGTCGTCGAATTTTCTTCGTCCTTGATCGGGTAATCGAGCGTAGGCTAAACAACCGTAAACCTTTAAGTGTCATACGCTCGATATTCTCTCGCTCCATATCGTGAATGGTATTTGATCGTTAATTGTCGAGTGACATACTCTGTTTCTAATGTAGGCTGCTGTGTTTGCCTCTTCGACCCAAAACTTCTGTGGTAGGCACGCTGACTTGAGCATTGACCTTGTCAGATCTAATAAAGTCCTGTTGATCCTTTCAGCGACTCCATTCATTTGTGGCGTTTCCACATTCGATCTTTCGTGTTGGATACCTAGAGATTTGAAAAACGTTGACAGCTCTCTGTTACAATATTCTAGGCCATTGTCTGTTTGGAACTTCTTTACTTTCCTATCTTTCTCTCGTTCTATTCTAGTAATATAATTTTGTATGCAAGTTTTCACTTCGCAAGTTTTCACTTTTTTGATTTAACACACATTACTGTAACGTTTCGTAAGAAATCCGTAAAGGTTATGAAGTATTTACTGCCGCCTATTGACTCTACAGGCATGGGACCGCATAAATCCGAATGAATCAATTCGCATATGTCTCTTGTCTGTCTTGATTTTAATTTTCTACACGCGACTTTTGAAGCCTTTCCGATACAGCATTCTTCACACGTGTATTTATCCATCTTACAAGTAACACTACCCAAATGTAAATCACCGATTTTGATAATTTTTGAATATGTTGTAGTAGACGTAAAAATAAGACATACGTATTTTTTTTTATCGGCGGAAAACCATATTTACACCCCTTTGGATTTATGGGTATCGATTTAATTGTTTTGTATGTATGGATTTAGTATTTTCGGCCCGAACCAAATAAAATAGTTGCATCATCAAGAGATATGAAAAATGAAAAATTTTCGACTCGGTTCGATCATTTTTAAGGGGTAAACCACCCCCTGTATTTGAAACAAAAATTTAAAAAAATGCCCAGATAATTGCAAATTTTATTCAAAAATTTTGAAAAAAATATATGTTACACTCGCATCCAAAACAAAAGTGAGACTGTTTGAGGATTTAAGGGTGACCACCCTTTTATCGAATTTCTTACGTAACATTTAAATTTATCCCGAAATAATGGTAAACAGTTTCATTTATCGTCAAATTAATTAATATTAACAAATTAGACTGATCAACCCTTCAATTCTATAAGGGGGTGAGGGAAAACCTACCCTTAA
>NW_022639570.1:801383-807445 GCF_010583005.1 Odontomachus brunneus | reverse complement strand
AAAAAAAATAAAATAAAATGGGATCCACGCGGCCACGTCCCCGTCGTGATCCTGGGTAATGCTAAGGGCCACGATCCTGGTTTCTTACTCTTATTAAGGGTAGGTTTTCCCTCACCCCCTTATAGAATTGAAGGGTTGATCAGTCTAATTTGTTAATATTAATTAATTTGACGATAAATGAAACTGTTTACCATTATTTCGGGATAAATTTAAATGTTACGTAAGAAATTCGATAAAAGGGTGGTCACCCTTAAATCCTCAAACAGTCTCACTTTTGTTTTGGATGCGAGTGTAACATATATTTTTTTCAAAATTTTTGAATAAAATTTGCAATTATCTGGGCATTTTTTTAAATTTTTGTTTCAAATACAGGGGGTGGTTTACCCCTTAAAAATGATCGAACCGAGTCGAAAATTTTTCATTTTTCATATCTCTTGATGATGCAACTATTTTATTTGGTTCGGGCCGAAAATACTAAATCCATACATACAAAACAATTAAATCGATACCCATAAATCCAAAGGGGTGTAAATATGGTTTTCCGCCGATAAAAAAAAATACGTATGTCTTATTTTTACGTCTACTACAACATATTCAAAAATTATCAAAATCGGTGATTTACATTTGGGTAGTGTTACTTGTTAGCTTCGTCTAGTCCGATAACTCGATTGCTTAATTTTCTTATTGTATTGTTGTTAACATGGAAAAATCTCCGGTGCCATAAATCATCGACGTCAATCTTTACAGCATTGACTTCTTTTAACGCGTCTTCCGGAACGTCCCGATCTATTTTGACTTTCAGCACATATAAATCGTTTTGTCTATAAGCTTCGCATATGACTTGGTATGAGAATTTCTAATCCTTACTTTTCCGTCTTTTATTAAGAATTCTTTACTTTTTCTTTCTATTTGCGATATCGACATCAAGTTCTTCCTAACATTTGGAACATAATAAACATTCCGCAGAACTACGCCTTTTTCTACATTGGCTACGTATGATTTTAGGAAAATATCGCCCATACCTTTGGCTCGTAGCGTTGCCCCGCTTTGTTTACTTGAATCCGCTGCTGTATTGATTACTTCGGAGTCTATTTCTCGAAAGTTTGAGAACCAGTCTCGTCGTTTGCACACGTGATGCGTACATCCGCTATCCAAAATCCACGCGTTCTCGACGTCAACATTGTTCAAGGACATTAGGAATGCATCATAGTCTCTCTTAGATTTTCCGCCAAATCTCTTGTAGTTTCCATCTTTCCATCGATCGACAGTCTCTTGCAAAATTTTTCTGCAATTAAAACAAGTAAGAAGTTTAGTTTTCTCGTTACCTGTTATTTTGGTCTTCTTATCTTCGATCTTCTTATTTGTGGCTAGTGCTTCTTTCGGTGATTCTGCTTTACCATCGAGTCTGGATTGCCGCCTGTCGTATCCTGCTAACAGAACTCTTTTCACTTCCGTCGACGTGAATTTGTCATCCGGCAAGCTCGCTAGTGCCATATATAGGTTTTCGTAACTTTCCAGCTAACAGTGCGTATGCCAAGTCTTTATCTTTCACTTCTGCGCCTCTGAGATTAACGGCCGCGATCTTCGCTCTCGCAATATATGAGGACATATTCTTCTTACTTTTCATTTGTAGGTGATAGAATGCCTTTTTCAGCTGCATGATTCTCACCCTAGACTTAGGTTCATGGATCTGTTCGAGTGTCCGCCACGCTTTGGCCGCACTCTGGCAATCTTCTATATGTACTTGTTGATCTATCTTGAGACTTAAACCTATGGCTGACATCGCCTTGTCATCGTTCGTTTGGTGTATCTTTTTCTCGGCTGCGGTAGTTCCTTCATCTGACTCGATCCTTCCTAGTGCATAGTCAAGTAGTCCTTTGCCCTTTAGGAACCACTTCATCTCAATTTTCCACGTCTGATAATTCCTGTCGGACAGTTTTTCGACCAGGGCTTCGGTTTTGCTGTTTGTGACGTTCGCTATTCTTGATCCTTCCTGCACGGCCCCCTTTTTTCGGATGCTCTGTTGTTTTTAACCTCTTGGCTTATATCTCGTTCTTTTTTCTTACTCTTGAATGTCCTGGGCCCATAACCATGTTGAGTAAATCGTGGACCGTTCTCAAGAAGAGAAAATACTTTTATTCTATAAGTTTGGCGGTGTCACTCTTTACATGGTACGTGCAGCGCGAGAACATAAACATTACAATTATAGATTGGCAGTCGACCACAAATCAGTCGACCGTAAATCACGGTTTGTTCGTACTTCGCGAGTCATCGCCTGACGAAGCAATTATCTATCATATTATTAAATATACCAATACTATAAGTATTTAACATATTTAATTTATAAATATATAGTCAAAACCATATATATTTATAAAATTAAAAATGATTAATCATTCGCACTTGGCGAATGTAACCTCTTGATATCATTTTTTTTGTAGAAAGTATATAAAACTGTCTTGTATTTTTCAATACAGTAATGCTAAGGCGCGTGCACTTGGCTTTTTTTACTTTTTTTGTGAAAAAGTAATTTTGGTTTTATATTACATCTTTTTTTACAAAATGATATTAAACATTGAAAACGAGTTTCTTTGTTAATAACTTTATACGTTGAACTTGGACATTGTGAATTTATTTATAACGATTCGTTTTTGTAAAGTGAATGCTAACGTGTGTGCACTTGGCTTCTTTTTTACTTTTTTTTTTTTAAAGTAATTTTGTTTTTATATCACATCTTTTTTACAAAATAATATTAAACACTAAAACGAGTTTTTAATAACTTTATACGTTGAAATTGGACAAATATTTAGATATACATAAAAAGCTGATTCTTTAAATTTTATTTCAGAATAATTCATTGTCATAAAAAAATAGAAGAGATCCCACCTCCACCCCCGTCGAATTGTAATATAACAATGCGACGGTCCTCCTTGCTAATGTTAACATAAAACATTAATATTATATATTTTGCATTATGAATTTGCACCAGAAAAGTTTAAATTGTCCTTAATGTCTCTTGGTCATTGCCTTTTTTTAATTTATATATCGGCTATAATGCAGACAATGCACACAGAAGTTGAAGGAATTAAAATAAAGTCGACAATTCTTCATCCTGTAATAAAAAACGTATAAAAATAATTTCAAAATTTTCTATATTACTATAAAAGGTAGAAAAAGTCGCACCTCTACTATTCCTCTTTACTAATTTTTTTACACAAACGTATGTATTATATGTTCTTTATTATCAATTTGTAGCACAAACATTATAAAATATCCTCAAAATTGTCTAATCTATTACGTCTTCTTAATTTACGTATCAGCTGTAATTCAGTACTGTTTATTTAAATTAAATCGAAGCAGAGAGAGAGAGAGAGAGAGAGGGAGGGAGATAGGGAAAGAAGGAGAGAGGAAGAGAGAAGGAGAGAGAGACTGAGAGGAACGGAGACAGAGATGTTCTCTCTCTCTCTCCTTCTTCCTTATTATTTATTTTTAATTTATTTCTTTATTTATTATTTATATTTCGACGTCTAGGTACAGTCTACTTCATTTACTAGAACAATACAGGTGCACGCATTTAACTAATAAAAAACAATAAAAAATAATAAATAAAATAAGTAATGTTACATCAAACGCGCGAACTATCACTCGACTCCATCGCGATGACAAGTCGGTAAATCGGTAATGGTAACACTCTCACCATCTATCGGAGAAACATAGTTAACGGACATTTCGGTGGTGAGGAGACGACGTTTCTTACGCGAAATTTCACGATTTCGGACTTTGACCTAAAATAACTCAGCTTCTGGAGCACGTAGAGCAAAAGTAAAGACAGTTTTTTTAAGAAATATAAACTCAAGGAATCGATTAAATCCATCCAGAACTTCATCAATTCAGCCGTTATATCCGAAACGAGAATCTAGCCTATATTTAACTAAAGTCGTCGCGTTAATATACACGGTAAGCCGCGTTGCTTCGCGCTTGCACTTGGCTTCGCGACACTACTGTGTCGCTTGATTTAGATTAGTAATATCTTAGACAAGTAGTTTGTCACTCAAATATGTCTTTACTATATGTCTTTACTACGCACGCATGAAATCCTATCATCTACATTCACATCTTCAGATGCTATTCTTTCTGTGACAAAACTGCCTTCTTTGCTTCAAAATAATTTAAAAATTTTAGAGAAAAATACATTTTCTTTAGCAGATTTTCCAAATAGTTGTCTTAAAATAATATTAAGAAATATAGTTATTTGGTATAAGAGGAAAAAAACAACAAAAATTGTATTCTTTTTTAATAATATTCTCTACAAAATATTATCATATATAGTTTTTCTCAGTTCCAAATCAACTATTCCAAACAGCCAGAATATGACATCCAATATTACAACTTGTGTTTCTTTATTAAGTGATACTTACTATTTAATATTTTTTCTTATTACAGTATTCTCTCGATAACTTTTCGCTCAAGAGGTTGCAGAGGCGGAAAATTCTTGGAAACGGAAAGTTATCGAGAGCCCCTTCTTCTGACGGCGCATGCATGTCAGCCCATGATTGGCTGATAGGCAGAAATCTTGGCCATTGAAAAGGAAAAAGAACTAACTATACTAACTTCTAATATAATCTTCCATCATTATTTGGCTCATAGACTTATATACATAGACTGCGCTTACTGTGAGAGGAATTGAAGATAACATTTAAAATAAGAGAGCAATAGCAAGGGTATATGTGTCTCTAATATGCGCATGATGGAGGAAATAAGAAAGAGAGGAGAACAGTTGTACTAGTGTAGTCGTCTTCAGTGTTGTCTTCAGCGCGCCTATAAGCTGCGTTCCCATTTCCCACCCAGGTATACCCAGATACCCAAGAATCGTTCCGATTCCTCTTGAGTGCTCCTAAGAGACACTTAAATCTGTGTTCTGATTCCCACTTGGGAGCACTCAGGAGAGCCTCCAAAGAGGGAGGCTCCAAGAGCCGGGTGGTCGGAAGAGAATTACAAACACACGTATTTTAACATTTTTTATTTCTTTTGTATAAAAGTTCCGACCTAACCTTCGTGATGTTGAGACGTATTTGAAAGCGTTGGGAACTGTAATTTTTTCGAAACGTACCTTGGTGAAAGGATCGCAGAGTCTGAATCCAATTAAAATGAGAAGAAAAAGAAGATTTCTTTTATACATTGTGCCGATTGTATTTAAAGTTATTTGTGCGGTGCATAATGGATTTAAATAAAATAAAATTATGCAAAAACGAAACTGGACACCTCATTGTACAAAAAGATGGGTTTGTTGCGGTGGATTGCGAAGGTATTGGTCAAAATAAAAAAAACATATTTAACATTATATTTGCTAAGATGAAGGTTACGACAAAAGTCAATGTTATGACTTGTGATTAAAATTAAGATAATAATCTGGTGGAAAAAATAATGTATTCTGGCGGTCTTAGAAAAAGAATAGAAACGACTATTAGGTGCATAAAATAGATTGAAATGAACAAAAAAGTTTCATAATACAAGTTACATGATATTCACTATATTATTTAGTTTCAGCATACACACTCTTTGGTGTTCAGACGTTTTAATTATTAACTTAATAATTACTGCGAATACTACAAAATAATATGAGATCTTGATCCGTTCTACATCTACAATAGGTATTTTTATTTCTTTTCTGAGATACGTTATATATGAAAAATATCAGTTCTTGATCTTTACATAATTAAATTGCATAGAGTCAGTGGCTTTTTGTCATCTATTAGGACCTTAACTTAGTTTCCGCCCAAAAAATACTGAGAAAAAGCATTTATTGTAAAAAATCTATTTAAATTATTTCAATGAAAGTATTTTCCATCACTTTCTACAACTTTTTGCCATCTTTCTGGCAACTGGGCGATACCATCTCGATAAAACGATGTTTGTTTCGAAGCAATCCATTCGTCCACCCATTCTCGCACTTCTTCAACATTTCGGAAGCGTGTACCACTCAAGCCGTGCTGCATCGATCTGAACAAGTGGTAATCAGAAGGCGCTATGTCTGGTGAGTACGCTGGGTGAGGAAGAGTTTC
>NW_022639570.1:793757-798816 GCF_010583005.1 Odontomachus brunneus | reverse complement strand
AGTGCAAAAGCACATGTCGAAAAAACACTTTATCGCGTTCCATTTTTCACAAAGCAAAAGAAATTGTTGTTTAGGAAAATAATTGTGTATGCTGACTGAATGTTATCGAGAAATGTCGAAATTAATCACAAACTACCTGTTTCGTTAGTAATGACTACTAGAACTGTTTGCATTGCCATCTAACATTTGCGGGCGGAAACTAAGTTAAGGTCCTAATATTAGAGCAAATTCTTCGTCATCAACATCACTATCACTGCTATCTGTATCATTGAATGTTATTATTGACTGTAAATTATCTCCTTAAACGAGAGCTGCAATAATTAAGCACCGTCGGTTAGTTCCCATGTTTGACATTTCCCACCGGAAATCTGACTCCCTAATATCGTTCCGATTTCACAGTCTACTATAGTACCCAACACAAGCTCCACCCATTCTCTCAGTCTACCAGTCATCCGTCAGGTGGGGAATCGGGACGCAGTCATAAGGAGGCGCAATCTATCTATATGAGTCTATGATTCGGCTGTGTTCCAATATTACGCCTGCGCCAACGTCGATATGGTGAAGACGCGATAGTATTAGTGAGCATACATGGAGCGGAAGTAACTTATGCGTAAAGTTATCGAGAGAATACTGTATCTAATAGTAAAGAAAAATATGTTTCACAAAATATAATAAGTAATAGAAGACTAATTTATATAACTCTTTTTGCTTTTTTTTTATTTCTTGCTTGTCACTTATATCCTGCCACAAAAGTTATATCCTGTTTCAAAATTCGTTCATATTACATTACCAAATATGCATAATTACTCAAACAAAACAAACTTACAAGAAACGTCCTAAATACGCCTAGAGAACATCTTTACATCCGAAGGATATCCCCAGGACATTCCCAACACGTTCCTTTGAATTTTGTACTGTCTGGGTCATGGAGAAAAATATGAATTATAGAAAAATTAGATAATTACGGCTTTTTTAATGTTATATTCTGTACAAATACTATAAAATAAGACTAATGAATCAATGTAATAAACTAATAGACCATGAGAGAGTTGAATATTATATTTTCTTAAAAAATACATTTAATGTCATCTTCTGTTAAGGTTGGGTCTTCGATCTATCCAGTCTTATTTCTGACTTAAATTATATCTTTGTTTTAGAAAATTATGTATTTTAATTATATAAAAATTAATCTTTAAGTATCAATTTTGACAGAAAAATATATATCTTCGAGTTTTAGCTAAAATAATGCACATGACTTGATAAAATTACAAGTACATACCATACATCTTTCGAGTCGTGTTTTTTTCTATTTTATATAGTAAAATGCGTCTTAATTCAAGTAAAAATTGGAATAGATAAGTAGTTTTGTAGGGTTCTTTTAATGAAATATTAAACTAATACTAAAATATATAACATAATATGTTAATACATTGAAATACTGTAGATGACATTTGCATTGTTTGAGCGACTGCCAAAATAAAATAGTCCAACATGGCAACTATGAATACCCCATAGACATATAAGATAGACTGGGCATACATGTCCTTGGCAGAACGGTGAGAGAGGCAAAATATAGGGGAAGTTTGCATTCTTTGTTTGCGCAGGTCGAATGCGCAATCGTCTATTGACAGCCAATGACGCAGAAATACGCATAAGCATAGTAATCTACGGGCAATAACATATGTATAACATTGACAATCATATTGTTTATACTGAATAAATATAGAAATATTTATTTGTAAATAGTTACCGATAAAATGTAACTAAGTTAAGTTAAAAGTTAAGAGTGTAAAAATGTAATTAACAAGAGGAACACTAGGTGATTGCTCCGGGGATTTAGATGCGCTTTTTACAAACGGTTCTTGGGCGAAAAAAAGACGACACGTGCTGCGGTCGATTAGAGTCATTCTTTAAAAATCGATTTCTTCGAAACTATGGCCCATTGGCTAAAACAGCCGGATACGTATCGTTTTTTTCGTCCAAGAACAGCCTGTAAAAAGCGCATCAAAATCCCCGGAGCAGTCACCTGGTGTTCCCCTTGTAAGTTAAGTTAAAGCTGTTTAACTTTTTAACTTAACTTTTAACTTTTTAACTAGTTACTACCCAATCCTGTATATAGACAATTGCATATATTTAATATACAGGGTGGTCCATTTTAATCCATCCAGCTGAATATTTCGAAAACTAAGACCGGCAGACCAAGATGTTTCAGACAAAAGTTATATGGATCGATGGGGGATATAAGAAAGTACGATTGGCTTGACCTTGCGTAGCTCCACCAAGGTCAAGTCAACTTTGCTTTTTTAAATAGAAACATACATTTTTTTTATTGCGGAGTTTTATTCTACGTAAAGAAACAAACAACTTTTGTTTGAAAACATTTTTTATCCGACCTTTATTTTCTAAGATATTTACAAAAATATCTACAAAATTATTGATTTCAATAATTTTTTACTCGAATTCTATTAACCAATTTTATTAACCGAAAAATAACAAAAAATAAAAAATTGTCTATTTGCTTCTCATAGAGCTCTGAAATTTTTTTTCAGAATTTTCTAATTAACTTTTTAGTACTGCATTTCCTTGCATTTTCTTGAAGTACTAAAAAGTTAATTAAAATTTTTTGGAAAAATTCTCAGAACTCAACGAGAAGAAAACAAACAATTTTTATCTCTCGCTATTTTTCGGTAAAATTAATAGAATTTGAGTAAAAAATTATTGAAACCAATAATTTTGTAGATATTTCTGTAAATATCTTAGAAAATAAAGGTCGGATAAAAAATGCTTTCAAACAAATGTTTGCTTCTTTACGTGGAATAAAATTTCCTAAAACATGGATGTTTCTATTTAAAAAAGCAAAGTTGACCTACACCTGACCTTGATGGAGCCATGCAAAGTCAAACTAATGGTACCTTTTTATATCCCCCATCGATCCATATAACTTTTGTCTGAAACATTTTTGTCTACCGGTTTTAGTTTTCGAAATATTCGGCTGGATGAATTAAAATGGACCACTCTGTATAATGTTTACAATGTATTGAATTGGCTAATAAGTAAGTCCATGCGGTTTTTCTCAATAAATGGCTTCAAGGCACTCTGCTAAGCTATATCTTCAGTCGAAAGTCTTCAAAGTATATAGTCATTGACAGATGACATTTCAACGTGCATTTAAAAAATATATGTAAAGATTGTTTGTGTATTTTGTTTTACATCATCTGAAAATAGATAACTAGAATGACCATTTCCGGCATATTATGCTTTTTCATTTTAAAAAAAGCAAAAACGCAGCGCAAATCTGTAAAAAGATTTATGCAATATATGTTGAGGATGCCGTGAAAGAACGCATATACTAAAAGTGGTTTGCGAGATTTCGTTGCGGAGATTTTTCCGTCAAAGACAAACCACGCTTAGACTGACCAAATGAGACAGCAACAGATTGAAGGCGGCAAATCGACACCAATCCATACTATACGACGCGGGAGATTGCAGATGCACGTTCTCCAAATATCGAAATCGAGCGTGGAAAAGCATCTTCATCAACTTGGTTATGTTAGCTGTCTCGATGTTTGGATTCTGCATGAACTGAGCGAAGATCATGAAATGCGTTGAATCATTTAATCCAACGCATTTCCATCAGCGATTCACTCGGAAAACGTGAAAATAGCGATCCATTTCTGAAGCGTATGATAATTGGCGACGAAAAATGAATCGTCTACAATAACATCAAGCGCAAAAGATCGTGGAAGCAGCCCAGCGGACCGCCACAAACCACTTCGAAAGCAGGGCTTCACCCGAGCAAGATCATGCTCTCAATTTGGTAGGATTGGAAGAGTGTTGTGTTCTACGAGCTACTTCCGAAGAACAGAACGATCAATTCAGATGTGTACTGTAGTCAGCTGGATAAATTGAATGCAGCGTTCCACGAGAAGCGTCTAGAATTGGTGAATCGTAGAGGCGTCGTCTTTCACCATGACAACACTAGGCTGCACACATCTCTACAAACCCGGCAAAAATTATTGGCGCTAGTGTGTGCAGTAATGTTTTACCACATCCTTCGTATTCTTCAGACATTGTTTCCTTCAGAATACTATCTGTTTCGCTCCCTTCAGAATTCCTTGAATGGAAAGCACTTCGTTTCTGAGGAAGCTGTCAAACGACACTTGGAACAATTTTTTGCCGAGAAAGAACAGGAAGTTCTTTGAACGAGGAATTATGAAGCTGTAAGAAAGATGGCAAAAGATAGTAGAGAACAACGGCCAATACATAATTGATTAAAGTTATTACCTTCTATAAAAATAATCATCGATCATTTATAAGTTAAAAATCGCACGGACTTATTGGCCAACCCAATATAATGTTATTATATAGGTGTCCCGAAACTACCACATGCTATTTTAATGGCAGATCCCTTAGAACATTTCAAAACGAAAACTTTCATACAAAAATGTCGAGGCTATAATAATTTTCAAACGGAAAGCGATTATATTTTACCAATAACAGAGTTGAGATTTCGCGCGCTCAGACACGCCGAAATGATAAGTGATAAAGGTGCTCCTATGAATGTCATCCTTTTTACGATATTATGATCATTATATAAATTTACAATAACATTGTCATAATGTATTTTTCCGCTTCTCTACCCATTGCATTAGTATATTTTTTATACGAATAATAGTTGTAAGACATCTCAAATAAAAATGACATGTTTCAACTTAATCTGTCAAAGTGTCGATCAATTATTATTATAAACGTGTCCACTATTCTATACGGTTCCACTATTCTATTCTACAGGGTGAGTCATTTTAGTCTATGGATCCAAATATCTTCCAAATTACGGTATCTACAAAAAAATGGTTTAGATAAAAGTTGACCAGGACAGAGGGGGTCATTCAATTGTACCATTGGTTTTGACCTTGAGGTCAATTTTGAAGGTTACTTCAAGGTCACGATGGTTTTTTCTAATGGGACACCCTATTTTTGACTGCGGATTTCGAAAGAGCGGAAAATTTTACATCAAACTTGTCTTATGAAAAAATTGTTTTTGCGACCTTGGAAAGGT
>NW_022639570.1:792874-793627 GCF_010583005.1 Odontomachus brunneus | reverse complement strand
AACACTCAATTCGGACCTCTACTGTCAACAACTGACCAGATTGAAGCAGGCGATCGACCAGAAGCGGCCAGAATTGGCCAATAGGAAGAGTGTTGTTCCATCAAGACAACGCCAGGCCGCACACATTATTAACGACGCGCCAGAAACTCCGAGATCTTGGATGGGAGGTTCTATTGCACCCGCCGTATAGTCCAGACTTGGCACTAAGCGATTATCACCTTTGCAAGCATTTGCAAAATTTTCTTGATGGTACAAAACTGGCCTCAAGAGAGGCTTGTGAAAATGAGCTGGTCAAGTTTTTTACCAATAGGGACGAGGACTTCTTCAATCGCGGAATTATGAAATTGCCTTCAAAATAGACAAAAGTTATCGAACAAAACGGCGCATATTTGATCGAAATCGGATAATCCTAACTAAGTTAATTTCATCGTCGAAATAAAGCGAAAAAACGCTCAGAACTTTTTACTTCACCTAATATTACAACTCAACTAATACAAAACGGTAGTGGGACAGGTGTCTCATTACACACGAATATTAATATTTATGGCAAAGGTAAGGAAAACTGCAAAAAATCTTATCAATATTTTACAACAATAAAAATGACGTATAATTAATAATATATTTAATACATACAGGGTGCGGCGCCAAAATCCGGACAAAATTCAATTTGAAATTCTCGCCGTTCTATACCACCGGTTAGGTTATATATATATATATATATATATATATATATATATATATATATATATATAT
>NW_022639570.1:792289-792689 GCF_010583005.1 Odontomachus brunneus | reverse complement strand
TATATATATAAAAAAAATATATATATATATATATATATATATATATATATATATATATATATATATATATATATATATATGTATATGTATATGTATACAGGGTGTCTCAGACATCCACGATGACTCTTTGTAAGAATGTAGAACGGATTGAGGTGAATAAGAAAGTTCTGTGTTGTTTTGTGATATTCGCAATAGTTCTTGAGAAATTAATTATTTTGTTTCAGCTAATGAGAACAGAGGAAACGCCAACCGAAAGAAAGATGTCTTCGGCCGGCGCGCGACCGTGATACACACGAATCGCGACTCGTTGCGTCCCTCCGCCCATAGTTATGAGACAAAGCGAGGGCTTAATACACTAACACATGTGCATGACATATCCGTGTGCCGAATCGACGCCGAA
>NW_022639570.1:792044-792279 GCF_010583005.1 Odontomachus brunneus | reverse complement strand
TTTGTTATTGGTGAAATATAATCACTTCCCGTTTGAAAACTATTATAGCCTCGACATTTTTGTGTAAAAGTTTTCGTTTTAAAATGTTCTAAAGAATCTGCTATTAAAATAGTATGCGGTAGTTTCGGGACACTCTATATTTTATATTAACAGCAAAGCGGTGGTTCCAACGATTCCGTTCTGGTAATATGGACGTCGAAGATGAGGCACGCTCTGGTAGGCCAATCGTCGAAAA
>NW_022639570.1:781618-792034 GCF_010583005.1 Odontomachus brunneus | reverse complement strand
GTTATCGCTTTGTTGTTTCACCTCTATGCTATGTTTCACGTATGCAGCCGAAGCAACGACATGTTTCGATTCGGCACACTGATGTCATGCACATGTGTTAGTGCATCAAGCCTCGCTGTGTCTCGTAGCTATGGGCGGAGGGTCATAACGAAACGCGATTGGCATGTATCACGGTCACGCGCCGACCGAAGACATCTTTCTTTCGGCTGGCGTTTCCTCTGTTCTCATTAGCCGAAACAAAATAATTAATTTCTCGAAAACTATTGCGAATATCGCAAAATGGCACAGGACTTTCTTGCTCGCTTAAATCCGTTTTATGTTCTCACAAAAGGTCATCATGGAGGTCTGAGACACCCTGTATACACACACACACGTACACACATATATATAGGGTGTCCCATTTTAATCGATCACCTCAAATATCTCTTGAACAGTGCATTTTAGGGAAAAATGTTTCAGATAAAAGTTTTGGAATATCGAGGAGGACATAAGATGATATCATTGGTTTTGAGTGGCGTCATCAAGGTCAGGACAAAGTCACTTTGAATTTTTTAAATGGAACCCCCCATTATTCATTTCATATTCTTATAGCATACCTCGAGAGCTTTCCAATACACTATAATAAAATATTTTTTCATTAAGTATCTTTCGAGTTAAAAGACTTCAAAGTAACAATATTGTTTCAATTAGCATTGGTACCCAAGATGTTCGACCGACGACTAAAATTTTTTGAATGTTGTTCAGGGCCATGATCTTAACATTTGTCAAGGTCAAGGCGATTGGAGGCTGTTCGTAATATTTTAATTTCTTCAAATTTTACAGTGAAAACGAAAATAATAATTTAAAATCATGGGGTAACATGTGGATTCAGATTGACTCTAAAGGATCATATGAAGGTCACAATGCTTCGTCGGGGCCATAAAGAAGCACACGTATGAAATCCCATTAATTAATTTCTTTAATAATCATAGCATTGTGACTTTCATATGATTCTTTAGAATCAATCGGACTTCACATGTTACCCCATGATTTTAAATTATTATTTTCGTTTTCACTGCAAAATTTGAAGAAATGAAAATATTACGAACAGCCTCCAATCGCCTTGACCTTGACAAATGTTGTCAAAGTCATGGCCCTGAACAACGTTCAAAAGGTTTTAATCGTAGGTTGAACACCTTGGGTACCAATGCTTATTGCAACAATATTGTTACTTTGAAGCCTTTTAACTCGAAAGATACTTAATGAAAAAATATTTTATTATAATGTTTTAGAAAGCTCTCGAAGTATGTTATAAGAATATGAAATGAAAAATGTGGGGTTTCATTTAAAAAATTCAAAGTGACCCTATCCTGACCTTGACGACGCCACTCGAAACCAATGATATCATCTTATGTCCTCCTCGAAATCCCAAAATTTTTATCTGAAACGTTTTTCCCTAAAATACACCGTTTAAGAGGTATCTGAGGTGATCGATTAAAATGGGATACCCTGTATAAAGAAAATAATCTTAAATAAAATTTAAAATAAAAAAAATTATCAAAACTCTTTAACTGAAAAAGTTTTTAATTAATTCAGAATATTCCTATTTTGTGATTCCATATCCAATTGAGATGCCGTTAATTTCTCTCCAAAGCGCGGATGGTCGATAGCTGACAAATTGTCGCGACAAAATATAATTTGTCTCACATTCTCTGAAGTATCACATATAAGACATAGTCAGCGTATGTGCACGATTCATATTCGAATCTTTTCGATTCGAAATTTTCGAATTATTCGGATTCGAATCATAAGGATTCAAGTTTGAATCGAATTTTACTTGATTTGATTTGATTCGATTCAAAGAGTTCGCACATTTCTAATCTTTAGACATCTACTAAATCTAGAGTTACTAGGGATCACTAGGGATTTATTAATGTGTCAAGTTTATTTATTTTTTTATTTTAACGTTAAATGTTTATAAACATATTTTACATAGGAATTTAAATGTTATTTAAGAAACAAATAAGATTTTCTTAGTTTATATTGAATATGTATACAGTCATGCTAGTCTATGCATCATGATGTTAACAAAATAATGAAAATTTATATTTTACTCAGCGTTTTTTCATTCAACCATTCTTTTTCATCTCATAACTACATTCTTTTTTCCAATACTCATATAATTTTTATTAACCTAAATATGCATTTTCAGAAATATAAGTTAGGAACATTATGTTACTAAACTAACTTTGTATTACTTTTAATAATATAAGCTATTTTTTTTTATAATCTCAGTTTCCTAAACGTTAAAATTGAAAATTATATATTGGTCAAGGAAAATTCTCTACTGTCGTCTGGAAAACATGAAAAAGTCAGAGAATTTTAAAACTGATTTTCTGTAGCAACCCTGAAGCTACATTGGGATGTTTAGTCTTGTTAGTAATCCTCTCGATTACGCCTCACACATAATAGTCGAGGGGATTCAAGTCAGGATTATTAGAAGGCCAGAAGTCCAGACGCTTCCTGCTTTAGCGAGCATAAGAGAAAGTGACAGCGAACAAGTAATTTGTGCTTCGCAATTTCTAAGAATATCTGATGGATGTAACGTAGGATGTGTATTGAAAGTCGTCTTCAACGATTCGACACATAATAGTTTGGCTCACCTCCAAAACAAATGCCAATTTTCGAAAAGATGTTCCTAGATTTTCCAAAATCAGCTCTTGAGTTCTTCGTATCAGCTCCGGAGTTCTTGTCGTCTTCTCCCGCACTTGAACTTTTCTTGCCGGCGTAATAGAACTCTCTTCGGACTTCTCTGAAGCCTCATATCTTTGGGCAACATCGTACACTGTTGATCGGCATTATCCGAAGAACTTAATAATTTCGGATAGTGCCGTCCGGCGCGAAGGCTTTCGACAACCGCTGCTCTTCCATTATATTCTGCACTGTTCTTCATAGGTTCGGCCATTTTTAGGATATGAACGTTTCATCGACGTATCTAGTGTATATTAGCGCTACGTGGTACTCCCGTCTGAACTATAATATAGCGGGAATTTCTAATTGAATTTTGTCCAGATTCTAGCGGCGCACCCTGTATTGTTAATTAAAAAATTAAGATATTCTAAAAATTATCATAATGATTTCATTTAAAATTAACTGCATTGTATAATTTGCTTTATGTCAAACAGTCATTAAAAAATTAAAAATTAAAATTTAAAAATTAAAAATTAAATTAAATTAAATAAAAAATTAGAAATAAAAATTTCATTATCGTGTTAAGCTCAAATATATAGAGAGAAGTATATGAAATATTATTGTATGCAGTGTTACTAACAAATATTTCGGAAAAAATACATTATTTTAAAAAAATATCAAATATTGTAAAATTTTAATGACGGCTTAAGATAGTAATATTATCATAATATTTAAAACATTTTTTAAAAGTTATTTTGAAGGCAACTTTGATATTTTAAATGAAATTATTATGTTTTCATTTATTAGGTGAATAATGAGAGATAATATGAAGTTTACTATAAATATCAGTTTACCTTTTTTTAGTAACAAAACATCGGTTTGTTTTAGTGCTTATCTCTAATTAAGGGAAAGCGCATCTCCCTCTACTCTATCTTCTGCTTGTACAGCTATTAAGCTAAGGATCCATACACAATATTATATTTTATATAAAAATTGTTTTAAAGAAGGAATAATATAAATTGATATTATTGAATAATATGCAAACATGTTTTTCATTCAATACAATAATTTATTTTATTTCAAATATACAGGGCCGTCGAAATAAATCTAGAAAGGCACCATGTAAATAAAACACTATTAAAATACAGGGAAAGCATCAATATATTCGTATGTAATATGGTACAAAATATCAACGAATATAAAAGAATGAAATTATGCAATATAGTCTCCATCAGCTTCCACGACCTTCTCGAGCCTGGATCTAAACCGGCTGTAGGCATACTTGATCTTCTTCTTGTCTAGATGTGTCATCCATGATCGAGAACTCCATGATGGAGAACTTCAAAACATCTTTGGTGTTGTGATACTTTGTATTGACCTTTGCCTCGACCACGCCCCATACGTAATAGTCAAAGGAGTTACAGTCGGGATTAGAGGGAGACCATAAGTCGGGGGACCAGTGGTAGTAAATTGTTGTAAAGTCAGGCCTGGGTTTTCCTTGCCTTGTGAGCTGATGCCGAGTCCTACTAGAACACATATTTCCTTCTAACATCTATTTCATCCATCTAGGATTTTACAACCGTCTCTAGCATGTTGATGTAACCGTCGGCGTTCACCTTCAGACCCTCCTCGAAGAAATGGGGCACTATGACATCATCAGATCGTTTTCTGTATATTACCCGATTAGTAATAACCTTTTCCTTGTTGTCTCTTTGAACTTCTTGGCTATGGCATAAACTTGCGTCTTTTTGTAGCCAAACCATGCGATTATTTCCGTAAACGATTTTGCCGGCGCGAAGCGTTTCGAGTATCACCGCCCTTCGCTCATATTCTCGGCTTATCACTGGTTGTTAATTGTTCAATTAGTGTTTCTTGAATGACCTTGTCATGACATGACACAAACGCGATATGCATTTAAAATCGGCTCTAACGTCGTCGCTATAAGTAAACAAGTTAAATTTCCGGATTTATCTCGACGGCCTTATAATATTTTTGTTTTATCTTATATTTATGTAATATATAATTTTATATTTTTATAATATATAATCTTATTAATTCCTTGAATGCATATGACACGTATATGTTTCATGAGATGGGTCCGCAGTACGTATAACATGAATAGGTGTCATGAGATTTAAAAAATTTTTTAAATATAAATGCCTACATATGACAGTAGATTTGCATTATTTATCACATTTACGTTGTAAAAAAAGAAAAAAATTGTCAATTATATTTTATTTATATATTTTATTGACAAAAGGAACATCAGGTGACTGCTCCGGAGATTTTGTTGCACTTTTTACAGGCTGTTCTTGGGTGAAAAAAAACGACACGTGTTCGGCCGTTTCAGCCAATGGGTCATAGTTTCGAAGAAATCGATTTTTAAAAATGACTTTACCCGGGTAGGAATTTAAAAGAGGGTTTGTAAAGGCCTTAGGTAGTTTTTCCCCATTTCTGTCTAGGCGCCATTCAGACAAGTCCGAAAAGGCCCTGTACAGAGATGTAACGCTTTTGTAAGTCAGGGCCTAATTTGTAAATCTGACGAGGCCCTATTCTGGCACGCCTATGTAGGCCCTATCTGGACACGCCTAAGTAGAAAAAAATATTCTTTTATGTATGAATATGTACTATTTTTTTTTTTCTAATAGAAACTATTCGTAAAGGTTACAGCGCTTACTGATTTTATTTGAAAACTAGATTACTTGATTCCAATGCTATATCACATTTAAAAATTCTCACTGACACTGGTGGAACTCGAACCTGGACCCTGCCTGAGGCACCTCTAGATTATGAATCTTTGCCTTCTGAAATATGAATTGCCTTAAACACTACGCCACTTCTTCAATCGATATAAGCGTCTTACATTTTGTCTATATGTGTTGTGATTAACACAGTAATATAATTTTTTAATAATATAACTTAATAAAATTATATAATTTTAATAAGAATTATATTTTTCTAACTTTTATTGTTAATTTAACCCTTAGCTAATAAGGTGAGGTCTACAAAATCCTGCACTTCTATTTCGTTATTTTTAAATTTTTATAGTAAAATTTTTTTATTGTTGATTGTTATTAAATAAATAAAGTTATGAAAGATTATAAACTTTGAGTAATTATAAAGGAGTACAATTAAAAGAAGGAAAAATCCACCTTTTACCATATAAGATTTTATTAAATTAATTAAATTTATATATAAATATATAAATCAACGCTTATTATAAGCGATTTCTGATATTGGATGTGGGAAAAAGTCCGTGGCGTTTGGCACTAGATGACGTTACATGCTCAGCACTCGGTAATTACTAATCGCATTGACAACACTAGACACGCGTGACATTTCAATCTTTGTTTTGAGCCGAAAAATATTGAAATCGGTGAAGTGGATCAAAATTATTTTATTTTGAAAATGGAGATAAATAAGGAAAAAATTCACTACATTTTGCAGTATTACTACAATAAAGGCAAAAACGCTGTACAGGCTTGTAAAAAAATTTGTGCTGTTTACGGTAAAGATACTCTATCAAAATCAGCAGCACGGAAATGGTTCGCTCACTTTCGTACTGGAAATTTCGATGTCAAAGATGAATCTCGCTTCGGTCGACCAATCACCGAGAAGTCCGAAATTATTGAAAAAGTTGAGCGTGATAAGCATGTGAGCAGTATGGAGATTGCCAGGGAACTAGGCATCGATCACAAAACAGTTTTGAATTATTTAACACAAAGCTGGATACAAAAAGAAGCTCGATGTTTGGGTTCCTCACGAGTTGAGTGTTAAGAACATGATGGACCAAATTAACATTTGCTATACGCTACTGAAACGGAATGAAATTGAGTCATTTCTGAAGAAAATGATAACTGGTGATGAAAAATGGATCACGTACGACAATCGAACTCGAAAAAGATCGTGGACAAAGGAAGGAGAGAAGGCGCAAGCAATCACAAAACCTGTATTGACGACGAAGAAGGTGATGTTGTGTGTAGTGGGATTAAAAAGGAATCGTTCACTATGAGCTGTTACCGCCCGGTCAAACAATTAATTTCGAACTCTACTGTGAACAACTGGAAAAATTACAACAAGCAATTGAGAAGAAGCGGCCAGAATTAATTAATAGGAGAGGTGTCGTCTTCCATCACGATAACACTCGACCACACACCTCTTTGATGACTCGACAAAAATTGCGAGAGCTTGGCTGGGAAGTTTTGATGCATTCACCGTATAGTCCTGACATAGCACCCTCAGACTATCATTTGTTTAGGTTTCTGCAAAACTCTCTTAATGGTGTAAAGCTGGTTTCAAAAGAGGCCTATGGAAATCACTTGAAGCAGTTTTTCGACCAGAAACCACAGAAGTTCTATCGCGATGGAATTATGGCTCTGCCCCAAAAATGACAAAATATTATCGAAAATAATGGAACATATTTGGTTTGAAAAATTTGATTTTAATACTCTAAGAAAAACACTTGATTTTATTAAAAAAAAAAACCGCCACGAACTTTTTCCCACACCCAATATTTTAATGAAAAAGATTTTCATAAAATGTTTCACAAATATTTCTAAATTATTTTAATGTTATGTTTCAATATAATTTTCAAGTTATCTTTCGGAAAGCTTGCTATGTGGAACCCTATGTGGACCCATCTTGTTTGGAAGACTATTTTTGAGAACCAAAATCATAGGTATTTTGGTTTTACTTCAAACTTATATGAATTTTATTTCAGTTAAGACTAACTAAACTAAAACTAAAATTCGTAAACTAAAATTCTGTAAGACTTTAAATTATTTCAAGAATTGAATAAACGAGACCCTGACTGAATTATATAAGTACATGTCTTATTGTGTTGATGTCTACAAACATCTACATCTGTGCTTATTTTGAGCTTATTTACGAATTTTCCTTTAGAAATCCTTTTGCTTGGCCATATGTAAGCTTAACGATGGCTTATTAAGGGCATCCCCATTAGCGCCTATTTAAGGTCTGTTTAGGAAATTCTACTCAGAATTTGCCTTTGTAGGCCCTTTTTAGACGCAACTTTTTGGTAGGCCTAGTTAGGAGCATTTCCAATAGTACCTATTCAGAGTATGTTAAGGAAATTCTACTCAGAATTTGCAAATCTATTTTAGGGCGTGCCTATCTAGGCCCTTTACAGACTTGGGGCGGCATGCCCTGATAAAATCCTACCCGGATAGTCGGCCGTGGCACACTTGATGCATTCGACTGTCACTATTGAACAGCAATAGCGGTAGCGCAGTAGCCCGGGTAAGATTTTATCGGGGCGTGCCCCAAGTCCGTAAAGGGCCTAGATAGGCATGTCCTAAAATAAGCTTGGCATTGTTGGGTCTAGATAGGCATGTCCTAAAATAAGTTTGGCATTGTTGGGTCTAGATAGGCGTGTCCTAAAATAGGTTTGGCATTGTTGGGCCTAGAAAGGCTCAGCAAAGGCAAATTCTGAATAGAATTTCCTAAACAGGCCCTGAATAGGCACTTTTTGGATTCCCCTCACAAGGTCTGCCACAATTGCGCCTAGAAAGAGCTTATAAAGACAAATTCAGAGTAGAATTTCCTACACAGGCTCTGAATAGGCACTGTTGAGATTCCCCTAACATGACCTACCACTGTTGTGTCTAGAAATGGCTTACAAAGGCAAATTTTGAGTAGAATTTCCTAAACAGGCCCTGAATAGGCACTGTTGGGATTCTCCTAATAAGGCCTACCACTGTTGCGCCTAGAAAGAATCTACAAAGGCAAATTCTGAGTAGAATTTCCTACATAGGCTCTGAATAGGCATTATTGAGATACCCCTAACAAGGTCTACCACTGTTGCGCCTAGAAAGAGCCTATAAAGATAAATTCTGTGTAGAATTTCCTACACAGGCCCTGAGTTGGTATTGTTAGTGTTGCTCCTAACAAGGCTTACCACTGTTGCTCCTAGAAAGGGCCTACAAAGGCAAATTCTGAATAGAATTTCCTACACACGCCATGAATAGACACTATTGGGGATGCCTCTAACAAGGCCTACCATCCTTGGGCCTATATGTGGCCAAGCATGTAGATTTTTAAAGGAACATTCATAAATACGTTTAAAATAGACATAGATGTGAATGTCCGTAATAAGACATGTACTTATAAGATCCTGTCAGGGTCTCGTTTATCCAATTCTTAAAGTAGTTTAAAGTCTTAAAGAATTTTAGTTTACAGTCTTAGACTGAAGTAAAATTCATTAAATTTGAAGTGAAACCAAAATACATATAATTTGATTGACATGCACTTTTATTCATTTTCAAGAAACTTTTATTTTCTGTCTTCTGGACTCATTCGAAGTAAATGGTACGGATGCTAAAGAGTTAATAGCAAATGTTTAACATATATTAATGGGTAATAATATTTTGTTTAGTTGTGCAATCAATGCAATTAGTCTTGAAGAAATGAAAGTTGATATTCAATTTATAAAAAATGAGATGAGGGATATTAAAATATCGCTCAATGCGACGCCTGTAGAAAGAGAAATGGGAGCAGTAGTGGCCAACATGTATATGTTGAAAAAGAAATATGCACTCAAATTTCCCATGTCTGAGGTGGAGGAAATAAAAGAATTGGATAGCAAAATAAAGAGAAAGTTGAATTTGCAGCTGATTTCGTAAGTTTTATATTTAAATTTAATTATACAGGGTGATTGAAAATAATTTTAGGTTTGTCAAAAAAGTATCCTTGAAAAGATTTCATCCGTACTACTACTTCTTGAAATGACTTTTTATTTTGCATAACTTTGTTAAAAGTTTAAGTCTTCAATTAAAAAACAATTTCTTTAGGTAAAAAGTATTTCTCTTCTAACGGGACGAATATAGAAGATAGGCAGTAGTGGCGCAGTTGGTTGACAAATGTAGGCGCTTATGTGAGGCGACTCTGCTGTCGTATCTAACGTGAATATATATAAACGTGATTTGCGTGCTTACTTTCTATATTCATCCCTTGATAAGAAAACTATTTTGTTTAAGTTAAAAACTAGATTTTGGACAAAATTTTAATACGATAAAAACAGTCTTAGAATATAGACAGTATAATGTCTTTCCAAAGACTCAGGATTGTTTTCAATCCTGTATGTATGTATTTTCATTTTATCTGTCATTTTAAATGTTTAAAAATTCTTTTTACAGAACGCTACATGATTTTATTTGTTTTTGCTGACAGAATACTGCGTTGCATAGTATTTATATGGGTAATGTAAGCATCACGAAAAATTTAACAAGTATTTTTAAAGTACTAATAACACAAAACATACTGATGATGTATACTGCAACAAAGAAGAAACATGGGAAGTGCTTATTCAAAGAAATACATAACAACTTGTATTTAACGTAATATAGTAAGAATTATTCTTAAATATATAAATATACTACTATTGTTAATATAGTAAAATAATATGGTACTTTGAATATTTTCATAGATTTCTTTACAAAAATGCACGCCGACAATAACAATAAACTTACAGAAGTTTTCTTTGGAAAATGCCTAGGAGTGGTTATTAGCGGAGCAAAAGACTGGGAAGGTCACCGAAAAGATAGAAATCCAAGACAAGAAAATTGACTTCTTTTCAGTGTTTATATATATATATATATATATATATATATATATATATATATATATATATATATATGTATATATATATATATCTTATATTATAATATTTCATATAGTTTATGATATTTTATATATATATATATATATATATATATATATATATATATA
>NW_022639570.1:778492-781056 GCF_010583005.1 Odontomachus brunneus | reverse complement strand
TAATAATATTTTGTTTAGTTGTGCAATCAATGCAATTAGTCTTGAAGAAATGAAAGTTGATATTCAATTTATAAAAAATGAGATGAGGGATATTAAAATATCGCTCAATGCCACGCTTGTAGAAAGAGAAATGGGAGCAGTAGTGGCCAACATGTATATGTTGAAAAAGAAATATGCACTCAAATTTCCCATGTCTGGAGGTGGAGGAAATAAAAGAATTGGATAGCAAAATAAAAGAGGAAGTTGAATTTGCCGCTGATTTCGTAAGTTTTATATTTAAATTTAATTATACAGGGTGATTGAAAATAATTTTAGGTTTGTCAAAAAAGTATCTTTGAAAAGATTTCATCCGTACTACTACTTCTTGAAATGACTTTTTATTTTGCATAACTTTGTTAAAAGTTTAAGTCTTCAATTAAAAAGCAATTTCTTCAGGTAAAAAGTATTTCTTTTCTAACGGGACGAATATAGAAGATAGGCAGTAGCGGCGTAGTTGGTTAACAAATGTAGGCGCTTATGTGAGGCGACTCTGCTGTCGTATCTAACGGTGAATTGCGTGCTTACTTTCTATATTCATCCCTTGATAAGAAAACTATTTTGTTTAAGTTAAAAACTAGATTTTGGACAAAATTTTAATATGATAAAAACAGTCTTAAAATATTGACAGTATAATGTCTTTCCAAAGACTCAGGATTGTTTTCAATCATGCTGTATGTATTTTCATTTTATCTGTCATTTTAAATGTTTAAAAATTCTTTTTACAAAACGCTACATGATTTTATTTGTTTTTGCTAACAGAATACTGCGTTGCATAGTATTTATATGAGTAATGTAAGCATCACGAAAAATTTAACAAGTATTTTTAAAGTACTAGTAACACGAAACATACTTATGATGTATACTGCAACAAAGAAGAAACATGGGAAGTGCTTATTCAAAGAAATACATTACAACTTGTATTTAACGTTATATAGTAAGAATTATTCTTAAATATATAAATATATTGCTATTGTTAATATAGTAAAATAATATGGTACTTTGAATATTTTCATAGATTTCTTTACAAAAATACACGCCGACAATAACAATAAACTTACAGAAGTTTTCTTTGGAAAATGCCTAGGAGTGGTTATTAGCGGAGCAAAAGACTGGGAAGGTCACCGAAAAGATAGAAATCCAAGACAAGAAAATTGACTTCTTTTCAGTGTTTATATATATATATATATATATATATATATATATATATATATATATATATATATATATATATATATATATATATATCTTATATTATAATATTTCATATAGTTTATGATATTTTATATATATATATATATATATATATATATATATATATATACAAATATATATTAAAAGTAATAAAAATATTGCATATATATATATATATTTATATATATATATTACCTTGCAAACAACAACACAAATTAATTAATATTCACGTTTACAGATTTTTTATTTAATAAAAAATATGTTTGATACTAGTCGCAATGTTAGATTCCTCAACTGTATAATACATGTAATCTTTAGTTAGCATGTATGCTTATGAAGAGCATTGTAATTGAGGTTTTAACTGGAATATCATGATAAATTGTACTATAGGAACACAATTGTCTGAATGAAATAAGAGACATTAAATAAATATATATTTATTTATATTTGGTATTTTCTCTGACAGTTGAACCTATAATACAATTTATCATACTCCAGTATAAAATTTGAAGTACAATGTTCTTAATAAGCACATATACTAATAAAATATTACATTTATTATATTAGATTATATTATTACACTTAATTAATTATTATTAATATATTATTATACAAGGCACCACGTTGGGTTGTTCAACAAGGCTCTATAATAAATGTCATGATTTATTACTCTCTGTGCTTATCAAGAGTATCATAATTCTGACTTTTTACTGGAATACTATGATAAATTTTATTATAACAACTGTCTAAAAACAAAAAATATATGAAATATATAAATATATATTTCTTTGTTTATATTAATTTTTTAGTACTGCATTTTCTTGCATTTTCTTGAAGTACTAAAAAGTTAACACAAAATTCTGAAAAAATTCTCAGAGTTCTTTGAAAACAAAATAAGCAATTTTTATCTCTTAATATTTTTCGGTAAAGTTAATAGAATTCCAGTAAAAAATTATTGAAACCAATAATTTTGTAGATATTTACGTAAATATCTTAGAAAATAGAGGTCGTATAAAAAATTTTTTCAAGCAAAAGTTGTTTGCTTTTTTACGTAGAATAAAATCCCGTAATAAAAAATATGTATTTCTATTTAAAAAAACAAAGTTGACCTTGTCCTGACTTTGGCAACGTCATCTTAGGTCAAATAACTACTGTCATTAAATGCGACTTTTTAAGCCTTACAACTTTTATTCGAAACATTTTTTTCTAAAATGATCCCCCGCCGAGTTTTCTTGCCGTTGCCGAACTTATGCCGAACTTATGGGACACACTGTATATATATATATATATATATATATATATATATATATATATATATATATATATATATATAT
>NW_022639570.1:775632-778427 GCF_010583005.1 Odontomachus brunneus | reverse complement strand
TATATATATATATATATATATATATATATATATATATATATATATATATATATATATATATATTGTGATTGCAAATGAAAGAACAACATTATATATTTAATAGAAACAATTGTCTAAAAAATAAATATATATAAATATATATATACATATATATATATATATTTATTTATTTATTTATTTATTTATTTATTTATCATGGTATTCCAGTAGAAAGCGTGAATTACGATGCTCTTAATAAGCACATATAGTGACAAATAATTACATTTATTATTGAGTCTAGTCGGGCAAGATTAAATGTTAAGATAGGACCTATTGAGGCGTTCCATGATAGGACGCATGCCAAGATTGAACGTAATTAAGCTTGCCAGTAGTGCAATTCTGTAACTCATTATATAATTAACGACAAGTTTTGTTATTATTACGTAGCTTTTCCACGGTGCTAAAAAGCTGCACCACGAAAACGAAACTATCGTTAACTGCAATAACGAGTTACAGAATCGCACTACTGGATAAGGGTCTAACTTGGCATGCCAGGATAGGGCCTTGTTTGGCATGCCATAATACGATCTTCCAAATAAGGCGTGACCACATAGGGCCTACTTAGATTTGCCAGGATAGGGCTTACTTAGGCGTGCCAGGATAGAGCATAGTTTGGCATGCCAAGATAGGGCCTTGTTTGGCATTCCACAATATGATCTTTCAAATAAGGCGTGACCACATAGGGCCTAATTAGGCATGCCAGGATAGGGCATAGTTTGGCATGCCAAGATAGGGCCTGGTTTGGATTGCCATAATACGGCCTGCCAAATAAGGCGTGTCCATATAAGGCCTACGTAGGCGTGCCAGGGTAGGGCCTACTTTGGCGTGGCAGAATAGGGCCTCGTCTGATTTACAAATCGGGCCCTAACTTACAAGAGCGTTACATCTCTGTACAGGCCCTATTCGGGCATGCTTGAATGGAGCCTAGGCAGAAATGGGAAAAAACTATCTAGAGCCTTTACAAGCCCTCTTTTAAATTCCTACCCGGGAGGTAAGATGGCTTCGTACGCAGTAGGTTGCATGTTCAAATCTTGTCTTGTGCATTTTTTTTATTAAAAATTTGTTCTTATTTGTAATTATTTATATTATTGTAGATATACACGAAAAAAATTATTTATTTAATTATATTGATATATTTTTTTGTAAATGAAATTTTTAAATGTTTAAATAATTATTGTAATAATTTGAAAAATCTGTATAAAAAAATATTATTATCTTTATAAATTTTATTTTAATTTAATGGTATTAATTTTTATTACTTTTTAATTGTAATGAAAGTTTATAAATTTTCAAATTAGTAGATAATTTGTTGTTATTTGTTGTCTTATTTTTCTTTTTTTCTTTATCAATCACGCTTTATTCAGATTTTTCAAATTATTACAATAATTATTAAAAAATTAAAAAATTTTATTACAAGAAAAATATATCAATATAATTAAATAAATAATTTTTTTTGTGTATATCTACAATAATATAAATAATTACAGATAACAACAAATTTTTAATAAAAAAAAATACAGGAAACGAGACTTGCACACGCAACCTTCTGTGTATGAAGTCAACGTCTTATCTACTGCGCTACCGCTGCTACTGTTCAATAGTGACGAACATATCAAGTGTGCCGCGGCCAACTAGAGTCATTTTTAAAAATCGATTTCTTCAAAACTATGGCCCATTGGCTGAAACGGCCGGACACGTGTCATTTCTTTTCGCCCAAGAATAGCCTGTAAAAAGCGCATTAAAATCCCCGGAACAGTCACCTGGTGTTCTCCTTGTGAGACAAATTATGTATATTTACATCACTACATTAAGCAACAATTTACAAATTTTTTTCGATTATATAAACACGAATAGTCATTTTTTATATATTTTGCTTGCTGAGCATACATTTGTTTTTCAAAGGAGGTTAAAAAAGTCCAATTTTTGGCCTCCCTGCGGAACCTTAGTTAACTACAAAAGGTTATTGTTTGGGATCCACATGAAATAGTAAAAATAGTTTTATATTCCAGAAATGCAGGGAAAGTAAATTTTTTTTATGTTATATAATGTCTCTTTTTATAAGTCGAATTTTTGTATATTACCCTAAAACTTATCATGAATCGGATGTATTGCAAAAGTTTCTCATAATAATTGGTACTTAAAGATTTTAAGGGTCACTAATCACGAATTTGTTACTTACAATGGCAAATTATGGAAATAGGGGATTCAAAATGGCACCTTTGACATGCAGTTTTGTGCATAAGGTTATAGTAGTCAAACATTTTATCAAAATTAATTTGAGCATGCTCTTTAAGACATGCTGATTACAAATCCAATAATTAAATAATTAAATGAAAAAATCAATGATGATGAATTCAAAATAGCCAGTCCAAAATGTTTATGTTTGATTAAAGTCACATATTTGAAATATTTTAAACAAAAAAAATAAATGCGCTCTCTTTCGAGGTCTTCTATTGCGCACTACTAAAATAGGATCAAGGAAAAATTCAAATTAAAAAAAAAGTTCCAAAAAAGTAATGTAGACAACTGAAATTATTAGGACCTTAACTTAGTTTCCGCCCGCAAATGTTAGATGGCAATGCAAACAGTTCTAGTAGTCATTACTAACGAAACAGGTAGTTTGTGATTAATTTCGACATTTCTCGATAACATTCAGTCAGCATACACAATTATTTTCCTAAACAACAATTTCTTTTGCTTTGTGAAAAATGGAACGCGATAAAGTGTTTTTTCGACATGTGCTTTTGCACTATTTT
>NW_022639570.1:770294-771963 GCF_010583005.1 Odontomachus brunneus | reverse complement strand
TTTGAAGCCTCTTAACTCGAAAAGTACTTAACGAAAAAATACTTAAGTATAGTGTTTTGGAAAGCTCTCGAGATAAGCTACAAGAATATACAATAAAAAATGGGGGTATCCATTTAAAAACATCATTGTGACCTTGACCTGATCTTTATGACGCAACTCAAGGTCAAACTGCTAATATCGTAAAATAGATCTTTTTAAACCCTACAACTTTTGTATTTAACATTTTTTGATACAACGCTTTGTTTTCGAGATATTCAGGTGTTCCGGTATATAATATTCACCCTCTATATATATATATATATATATATATATATATATATATATATATATATATACTTATTATTTTTATATATGCATTTATTTTTTCATTATTACTATATATTTTACTTTTTAATTTTGTAATAACTTTATTGTTGCTTCAAAAATATGTTTTATATATAATGATATATGTTTCATTACACAAATACATATATTTATATATGTATAAACGTTTATAATTATTATAACAAATATATTATTTCTATTTTATACTTCCCTTCCATATACGGGATGCCCCATCACTACCGCATTATCTCTTAAAGGCGGATTCCTGAGGTAATTTGAATTAAAAAATCCTAATACAAAAATGGCGAGGCTATAATACTTTTCAAAATATAAACGATTAAAGTTAACTAATTATACTGGTTAAAGTACGCGCGCTGAAGTACGGTACGACACATAATGATGCAGGTGTATGCACATGTCGTCTCTTTTCCAAATATTGACAGGGAAGTTTTAAACATACAACAATATATGTAATAATAACTTGCATTTTCTATCATTTAAATAAACATATCGCAAATAATAACAATTTGGTCAAAATGTTATGAATAAAATATCACATAATACATTTATGAGAATCAGTAAGCTGTCACACATTTGACGTTTCTTTCAGGGATTTACAACTAATTTCATGTCTTATGCAAATTCTCACTTATATGCATGCACCTGTACCATTGTGTGTTGTACCGTACCTGAGCGCACGTACTTTAGCCAATATAATTGGTCAACTTTAATCGTTTATAATTTGAAAAGTATTATAGCCTCGACATTTTTGCATTAGGATTTTTTTCTTCAAATTATCTCAGGAATCCGTCCTTAAGAGATAATGCGGTAGTGACGGGACACTCTGTATATACAGGGTGTTCGGAAAGTACCGGGACGCCCGAATATCAGGAAAAATATAAGTTTTACAAAAAAATGTTTCAGACAAAAGTTGTGGCGTTTAAAAAGATGTATTTACTGATCACATCAGTTTGACCTTGGGTTGCGTAGCGAAGGTCAGGTCAAGGTCACATTAATTTTTTTAAATGGAACACCCCATTTTTCATTGCATATTCTTATAGCACATCTCGAGAGCTTTCCAAAACGCTATAATAAAATATTTTTTAGAAATACAAAATATATATACTACAGATATACATACAGAGTGTTAGAAAAGTCTGAAAACGGTCGAATATCTCGAAAACAAACCATTTTAAAGAAAACTGTTTCAGATAAAAGTTGTTTGGTTCGAAGGGATCTATAAAAAGGTGTAATTGGTTTGACCTTAGTCATTTGAAGATCATATGAAGGTCATCTTTAATTTTTTAAACGGAACACCCCGTATATTATTACATATTCTTATAGC
>NW_022639570.1:768947-770056 GCF_010583005.1 Odontomachus brunneus | reverse complement strand
TGATGTGATCAGTAAATACATCTTTTTAAACGCCACAACTTTTGTCTGAAACATTTTTTTGTAAAACTTATATTTTTCCTGATATTCGGGCGTCCCGGTACTTTCCGAACACCCTGTATATATCGTCCATACTGGACAAATTTTAATAATATTGTCTCTTCTCTATTGTTTCTATTCTCCTAATAGCCAACGAAAGAAATACGGATAAATAAAATATTTGCCAATATCTTGTAGACAAATATATTTAACTCCCTACAGGATATAATACACTTTACTTTTCAACCAGTAAAGAAAATCTTGAAGACACGCTCGTTTACAATAATTTCCTCATAATAATCCGCTCCTCTCCTCCTTTTTTTCTTATTGTTATGTACATTCCCTTCTTTTTTGAAATGTACGAATACAAAAACATCTCCCTTCTCTTCGACGTTACCAATGGATCGATTTTCCTCTGCCAATCATACTCAAACGCGAAACATTTTTTTTTCTCTTCAATCGGCCATTAGGCCAGAAGCTTACAGAACTTTTTGGCCTTCCTGACTTATGGTTCGTCCTCGAACCGTAGATTTTTTGTCACATATCATGTACTAACATTCGTAAATAAAACAAATTAAATAAAAAACTAACATCTCATTTTAAATATTTCCTAAAAATAATTCAACATTGGATTTTTTTTTCGTTTACCTAATCGCTATTCTAACAACCTAAATATTTATTCGTTTTCGTCAGTTAATCTTTCTTGTTTACATGCTGCCATCATATTCAGAATCTAAGTCGCACTCGTTTACAGTATCTGGTTCTCTTATTCTAATCCACGGTTTTATCAGCAGACAAAATATTAGGTGCGCAACTAAGTTCCCGCTGTTTGTCAATAGATGGCTCCAGCAGTAAGTGCTGGTCGATTTTGACATATCCAAAACGTCATGAACCAAGCTTAGACATATGGTAAACAAACCGCTTTGACACGTTAGTGATTTTGTTTTGGCGTCATATACTTTTGGTTGTGTGAAAATGTCTGATTTTGTGCCAAATAATCGTCATTTGCGGGAAGTGTTGATTTTCTTATTTCATTCGAAGAAAATGGCGGCTGAAGCGCATCGAGAGCTCCA
>NW_022639570.1:765800-766068 GCF_010583005.1 Odontomachus brunneus | reverse complement strand
AGCTTGCTTCAGCATTAGGAGTTACCCGCCAAGCCATTTCCAAGCGATTTCATGCGTTGGGAATGATTCAAAAGCAAGGAACTTGGGTTCCTTATGATTTGAAGCTAAGGGACGTTGAGCGTCGTTTTTTCGCCTGTGAACAACTGCTCCAGCGGCAAAAAAGGAAGGGTTTTCTTCATCGCATCGTGACGGGTGATGAAAAATGGATTCATTACAGCAACCCAAAGAAAAGAAAGTCATGGGGACTGCCCGGTCATGCTTCTACGTC
>NW_022639570.1:759660-765612 GCF_010583005.1 Odontomachus brunneus | reverse complement strand
CAAAAAAGGAAGGGTTTTCTTCATCGCATCGTGACGGGTGATGAAAAATGGATTCCTTACAGCAACTCAAAGAAAAGAAAGTCATGGGGATTGCCCGGTCATGCTTCTACATCGTCGGCTCGGCCGAATATTCACGCTGCGAAGGTTATGCTGTGTGGTGGGAGGCAGGTCGGTGTTATTTATTATGAGCTGTTGAAACCGAACGAAACCATCACTGGGGAACGGTATCGAATTCAATTGATGCGATTGAGCCGAGCACTGCGCGAAAAACGGCCACAATACGAGCAGAGGCACGAAAAAGTGATTCTACTGCATGACAACGCTCGGCCTCATGTTGCCAAACCCGTTAAAACCTACTTGGAAACGCTCAAATGGAAACCTACTTGGAAACGCTCCTACTCCATCCGCCATATTCCCCAGATATTGCGTCGTCCGATTATTACTTGTTCCGTTCGATGGCACATGGTCTGGCTGATCAGCAGTTCCGCTCATATGAAGACATAAAAAAATGGCTTGATTCGTGGATAGCCTCACAAGACGAACGCTTTTACCGTAACGGTATTCGAGCTCTGCCAGAAAGATGGGAAAAAGTTGTAGCTAGCGATGGGCAATACTTTGAATGATTCATTTGTAACCATTTTTTCACAATAAAGTTGCATTTTCATAAAAAAAACAGCGAGAACTTAGTTGCGCACCTAATAGTATTATACGGTTTCTGCGTAATGTACTCTGGAATATCGGTTATTACAAATCGGTTTTTCTTCAGTACAGCTTTAACTTGATACGGCCCTTTGAAATTAGGCATCAATTTAACATTAGTTCCTGGTTTATGTTGTAATACCGTAACAAGAACCATGTCGCCTACTTTGTATCTTGTGTTCTTTTTATGATATTTATCATATTGTATTACACTCTTGTATCTTGCGATTTACCATTTTAGCTGTATCTCGTGCCTCTTTCAGCTTCATAATTCTTGTCAAGATTACGCAATTTATTGATTAATTAGCCTAGATTTTCGTCCTCTTGGAAGCGCTGCACATACCCTAATAATAATTGATTCGACGTAGAATTAATAGCTTTGTTCAGTGTATAATTAATTACATATTAAACGTCTGTCAGATGTTTTTTCCACTAGGACGGTTGATCAGACACTTTAGACAAGGTAGATTTTAAAAATCGATTTACCCTTTCCACTTGACCGTTAGCCAACGGCGACGCTACAGCGGTCAAAATATGTTTGATCCCCTTTTTTGTATAAAATTGGAGAAACTGGAAGAAGTAAAGGCTGTACCGCCGCGATCGTTTTGGATATCCAAAATGAGCAAATAAAGAGGTTAGTGAATTAATAACTTCTTCGGTCCTTGTGAACTTAGTTGCAAAGAGTCAAGTGAATTTCGTGAAAGCATCTACTATAACAAAAATATGCTTAAACTTATCCTCAGTTTCTTCCAATGGGCCAAAGTGATCGACATGCAATGTCCGAAAAAGGATTGTATCCTTCTCATAAATCTCTAACTCTCCTTAAGATTTGCCGGTCGGCAGAAAATATGACAAGCATCTCACACAATTATCAATATACTGTCGGACTCGGATCTTCATATTTGGAAACCAATAATGATTATTTATGTCATATATAGTTTACTCCAACATGCCCGATCTCGTCATGATTTAAGCGGATAATGTGGTTTATCATATTTTCTGGAACGACAAACAGGTCTCTATCCTGATATTTTCTAAATAAGAGACCATCTATTAATAAAAAGTGTTTACGACCTCTCAGTTCGACGCTTTCGGCAATCTCTTTGAGCTTCGGATCGTTTAGCTGTTTGTAAACCAATTCATCTTCCACAGTAATAATATTAACGAGCATCATGCTACGACTCAGAAAATCCACATGTACTATCTTATCTGAAGGTCGATGTATTAGATCAAATTTATAATTTTGTAACGCTAGCGTCTATCTGGCTATACACGGATTTATATTAACTTTTTTCATGACTAAAGCCAAAGAGTTACAATCATAACTTTAAAATTAATTCCCTGCAAGTAGACATGAAACCGCTCTATCGCTTTTACGACGGTCAGTGTTTCAAGTTCGAAGCTATGGTAATTCTTTTTGTTACTAGTGGCTTTATTAAAATAAGCAATGGGTGCCATATTATCAGATTTTTGTTTCTAGAGTAAGATCGCGCCGAAGCCCAAACTACTTGCATCTGTGTGCAATTCGGTTTCGGTCACCAGATTATATATGTGTAGAACCGGTGCAAAGATTAATTCATTCTTCAATATATTAAAAGATTTAATATAATCCTCGTTAAAATCGAAATTAACATCTTTTCGAGTTAATAACTGTAAAGGTCTAGCTTTAATAGTATAATCTTTAATAAATTTACGAAAATAGTTAGTTAAATCGAGAAAACCTTGCAACTGTCTCAAGTTGCTTGGATATGAATAATTGGAAACAGCTTTAATATGTTTGGTTCAAGGTAACACCTTTAGCTGACACTAAGTAACCAAGGTACTCAATTTCCTTCTTTAAAAATAGACATTTGGCTAAATTTAATTCCAACTCGTAACGTTTTAAGATTAATAACACCTCCTTCAATATTTTTAAGTTCTCACTTACGGTTGTAATGGCAATTAGAAGGTCGTCGATGTAAATGAGCATTTTACCCTGGTGTATCAGGATCGAATATATGAAGTATTCGCTTTTGAAACTCTGCGAGCGCTTCCGAATATCCAAATAGCATTCTCGTATATTCATATTGTTCATGCGGCGTTGCAAAAACGAAATATTGCATGTCCTCAGGATGAACATGGATCTGGTGGAAACCATTGCGCAGATCTCATTTCGAGTATACTCGTTTCCCGTACAGCTGATCTATTTGATTCTTTATTATTGGGAAAGGAAATTTCTGGGGAAAAACTCTTTGGTTAAGCGGCCGTAGGTCCACACACATACGCTTTTGCCCATTACGCTTAGCAACCAAAACAATTCGCGAGCAATATGGAGAAATACTCGATTTAATTATCCCGCGGTTTAATAAATCGTCAGTGATGTCACGTACTTCCTGCTTTTCTGTAAATGACATTCGTCTAGGAGCATACCGAAATATACCAGGTATGTAAATATGAAACCGGAATTTTTGTATAGAAAATACACGCTTATTGTATGAAAATGGTAAAAAATATTTTATTCGAAGTATTGCCCATCGCTAGCTATACATTTGTCCCAACTGTCTGACAATTTGTGGATGCCATGCCAAAAAAACTGTTGCTCTTTTGAGGCAAACCAGTCATCGAGTCATTTTCGTACATTTTCGTAAGAAGTGAAGCGCTGTTTAGCAAGTGTGTGTCCCATCGATGCAAATAAATAGTAATCGGACGGAGCCAAGTCTGGTGAGTAAGCTGCATGCGAAAGTATTTCCCAGCTAAACGCCTCAATCGTTTCCTTGACCAGTTTTGCTGTGTGTGATGGTGCATTATCATGAAGCAAAATCACTTTGTGTTGCCTTTTTTTTATATTCTGGTCGTTTTTCACGCAAAGCTTGATTCAAATCAATCATTTGTTGTCGATAGCGTTCAGTATTAACGGTTTGGCCAGGTTTTAGCAGCTCATAATAGATCACACCCTTCTGATCCCACCAAACACAGAGCATTGTCTTCCGTCCATAGCGATTTGGCCTTGCAGTCGATGTCGATGGTTCGCCTGGAGTTACCCATGATCTTTTACGCTTAGGATTCTCAAAATATATCCACTTTTCATCGCCAGTCACAATTCGATGGAGAAATGACTTTCTTTTGTACCTGGCGAGCAGCATTTCGCAAGTGGTTTTTCGGTTTTCCTGCTGTCTTTCATTCAGTTCATGTGGAACCCATTTTCCCATCTTCTGGACATTTCCCATGGTTTTCAAACGTATGGAGACGGCTTCTTGTGTCACATTTAATTGATCCGCGAGTTGTTGTTGCGTTTGAATGTCATCCTCATCCAACAATGCTTGCAATTCGCTGTCTTCAAACTTTTTCGGTGATCTTCCACGTTCTTCGTTTCTCACGTTAAAATCGCCACTTTTGAATTTTTTAAACCACTCAAAGCACTGTGATTTACCAAAAGCACGCTCACCGTAAGTTTCGACAAGCATTCGATGCGATTCTGCAGCAGTTTTCTTCAAATGGTAACAGAAAATCAATGCTGTCCGCAAATCGTAGTTTCCAGGCACAAAATTCGACATGTTCTACGCTATTACAAACTATGCTGTTGTATGAAACTTGTATTATTGTGAGTTGAAAATCTTTGTCAGAGATGTCAACAAGGAAATGGCGCCAATGACGCGGTTTGACGGTAACTACATTGACAGCTAAGGCCATCTATGGGCAAATTCCGGTTTCATATTTACAGACCTAGTAGAAGAATCCTTTAAATGCACCCGTATTTTATAATTATCTTTATTAGGATCCATCTCTTGTTCGTCAATTTTTTGCATTAATTGCAAAAGGAGATTTCTATCGCGAAAATATAAATTCTTATCTAAATTTTCTAACACGAAATTATAGCGCTTGTCATTGTTGATCGCGTCTATAGAAAAAATGATATTATCTGATGACCCGATATCAAAAAGATATTCAAACTCAAATTTACCGTTGTGATAAATCAGCTTTAACTTGTTATCGACAAAAAAGTCACGACTCAACAACAAATCAAAAGTGATCGTGCAGTCGTTGATCACCAGCAACGCTATATCGAACCAGACATCCTTTAGTGTTTGCAAACAGATTTGATCGCATATCTTACCGTGGGCGGTAAGCCGAATTATTTACTCCTTTCAAGTTCAAATTCTTATTTTCTAAGAGCAGTTTATGATTTGCAAAGTATTGGAGATAAACTGACTTCCGTATCAGGCTTACTGGACTTCCGGTATCCACCAAAACACAAAAAGGTTTATCTTGATTACCCAAACTATATGCCAATATATAAGGTGTAGTAAAAAGAAATCCATTATTTTTCCAATAGATAGCTTTAGTAATGTGTATCTCGCGTTGTATAAGTGCGATCGGTTTACGCTAGACGGCGTTAGAAAGATAAGATTTCGTAATAAAAAAACTTCTGAGACAGTTTTGTGATTGTTTGACTCAGTATTGTTTGAGCGCGCGTCAAAGATGGACACCAGCAAAGAGAAAATATGCCATATTTTACAATTTTTCTTCGATAAAGGCGAAAATGCAAGCCAGGCGGCTGAAAATGTGAACAGTGTTTATGGTCCTGATATTGTAACAGCCAATCACGCACAATTTTGGTTTCGTCGATTCCGTTCCGGTAATTTTGATGTCAAAGATGCACCACGCTCTGGAAGGCCAATTGTCGAAAATGTCGATAAAATAATGGAAATCGTCGAATCCGACCGTCATGTAAGCACTGTTTCGATTGCTCAGGAGCTAAATATTGCACAAAAAATCGCTTGGAACCACTTGAATAAGGCTGGATACAAAAAGAAGCTCGATATATGGGTGTCACACGAGTTAACGCAAAGAAACCTCATGGACCGAATTTTCATCTGCGAATCGGTGCTGAATCGCAACAAAATCGACCCATTTCTGCAGCGGATGGTGACTGGTGATGAAAAGTGGGTCACTTACGACAACGTCAAGCGAAAACGGTCGTGGTCGAATCGGGGTGAGCCGGCGCAAACGGTGGCCAAGCCAGGATTGACGGTCAGGAAAGCTTTGCTGTGTGTTTGGTGCGATTGGCAGGGAATCATCCACTATGAGCTGCTCCCCTACGGCCAAACTCTTAATTCGGACTTGTACTGCCAACAATTGGACCGTCTGAAGGAATCAATCGCCCAGAAGCGGCCAGCTTAGGCCAATAGGAGAAGAATTGTGTTCCATCAAGACAACGCCAGCCCACACACATCGATAGTGACTCGCCAGAAGCTCCGGGAGCTTGGTTGGGAG
>NW_022639570.1:758387-759040 GCF_010583005.1 Odontomachus brunneus | reverse complement strand
TTTTTTTTTTTTTTTTTTTTTTTTAGGCAGAGGAAATGCATTACGCACACCCCCGGGAAATCGGGACTTTCCCGGGGGTAGTGTGGGACTCTCCCCCTCCGGAACTAACGGCCGGAGGGGGCCTACCCACTAAAACCTCTGCCGGGCCCCATGCGGCTGATGCGAGGGCGTCCCGGGAACCGCTTGCGCATTACTTCCGGGACGCCCTCAGCCGCGGGGCGGGGAAAACCTAAACCCCGCCCCCTTCCCGGGCCGGGAGAGATTATTCTCTCCCGGCCCGCTGTTCCTATCCTCCATGACCGGACGTGGGCCCCCCCGTCCGGTCACACCTCACCTGTTGGGGGCGCTAGTCGCCGGGTCCGGTCCCGTCCGGACCCGGCCCGCCCCCACGCTCCCGACCGAGTTAGCTGGGGCGGAGGGGTCTAAGTATTCCCCTCCGCCCCTCCCGGTCAGGAGCCTCCTGGCACTGGGAGGGGGGTGGGCGGCCTAAGAGTCCGCTCTTGCAGACCGGCCGCCCTGCCTCCCTCTCGGAGGCGCCTGGTCTGACTTCTTGTCACGGGGGGGGACTCGCGCCTTGCGACGCGTCTCCCCCACCCGACCAGGCGCCTCCTATCTCCCCCGCGCCGGGCCCTCCGTTGATCAGGAGGGCCCGG
>NW_022639570.1:755976-758377 GCF_010583005.1 Odontomachus brunneus | reverse complement strand
CAGGCGCCTCCTATCTCCCCACCAGTCCAACGCCCGACCATTTAATTGATTTACCGCCGCTAACATTAAAATCTCGTCAGGAACACGATACATTCATGAGATGGAGGAGATTCGGTTGATCCACACATCTATATTCTCTTCTGTTTTTCCGGCGAAAATAAGAATCAATTTGGACATAAACTTAATGTGATTCCAATTTTGGAATGCATTTGGTTGTACACCTGTATTCGGAAGTAATGATGCCTCTCTGTTAAAAGTCTCTGAGGCTGCTGATCAGCTGAAGTCTGCCTATATAGACCTGCCTGTAATACTCGTATTACTGCCTGTACGATTTCCTGGATATCCAGGCTGATTTCTTCTCCCATCCTTACCGGACGTTCCTCACTTCCGACAGGTTTAGTTGGAACTATTCAACCCGTATTCAACTGAATCAGCGAAAGATAATTGCCAGCTGCTTCGCCCAACTCCCGTGAAACTGGATTTTCCTCTACTACACTCCTGTATTCTTCTGAAGACAATCTCTATTTGATCTGTCCCTCCTGACATAGTAATCTCTATTTGATCTGTCCCTCCGTTTTTATAAAAACATTTGTCAATCTCTCAATTAATACCGGTCGTGTACCGCGAATATTTAACTTGTGTTGTCGCGCGATTTCCCATAGCTTCTCCACATTGAGCTGTTCCTGTTGGAAGCGAGTCACGGTCGACATTTTTCCCCCTTAATTAAAAGTTAATGCCATGCACTGTCTCTTCTCACACTCAACACGTAAGCACTGTTCCCACTTCTGAACTGTAGGATCTGGACGAATTTTAATAATATTGTCTCCTCCCTATGTTTCTATTCTCCTAATAGCTAAGGAAGGAAATATGGATAAATAAAATATTTTCCAATATCTTGTAGACAAACATATTTAACTCCCTACAGAATATAACACACTTTATTTTTCAACCGGTAAAGGAAATTTTGAAGACACGCTCGTTTACAATAATTTTCTCATAATAATCCGCTCCTCTCCTCCTTTTCTTCTTATCATTATGTATTCCCTTCTTTTTTAAAATGTACGAATACAAAAACATCTCCCTTCTCCTCGACGTTACCGACGGATCAGTTTTACAATCACACTCGACGCAAAACATTTTTTTTTTCTCTTTAAACAGCCGTTAGGCCAGAAGCTTACAATAGTCAGTCCAATATCCGGCATGGTCGATAATTTGATTGAATTGATTAGGTATCGAATCAAGTTCGTGAGAAAGTCGGATCAAAGCCGAAGTTCTTCCCAGACAATGAACGAAAAAAAGCGGACGATGATAGCATAACGGGCCGCATTTCTGTATCCATAGTAATAAGGAACAATAATTATTTGAAACAGGCGCACACTTCTTAGTGTGCATCACACGTAGGACGTTTTTAGGACTATTTTCTGTCCACGACGTCTCTTACAATGCTGTCTCTCTCGCTCTTACGTCTGCGATAGAGGATGGAAGATTACTGCGACTCCCACCATTATTCCCTCTCCAAGCGTCCGACAATCGTATACCGCTAGCACCCTCCGCCACTCCGTGCTGCTCGTGCCTCATCACAGGCAGCAGTATGTGAGTGACCGTCATCATGTCGAGTTACACGGATATACGATCGTCGGACGTTTGGAGAGGGAATAGTGGTGGGAGTCGCGACGATCTTCCATCCTCTATCGCAGACATAAAAGCGAGAGAGATAGCATTATAAGACGTCGTGGACAGAAATGCCGTCCTAAAATACGTGTGACGCACACTAAGAAAACGCTCGACTCACACTGTCTCGTCTATACGTGAGCAATACGCGGTGTTCCGACGACTGTTTCGCTCGCTCGAACATCCATGCATTTTTTCTTGTTAGCAAGAAAATTACCGTAATGTAAAAAGAGATTTTGGGGAAGAGTTCTCAGAAGGCTTCGACAAATGTTTCTTAATAGCTGCTCTTAAAAAAAATAAATATTATTAGATTTACAGTATGTTTGATAAGAACGTGTACGGCAAAACTCAAAAACTTAGGATAATACATAAATTGAAAAAATTTGTACACATTATGCATGATATAGACTGCGATGCTTTATTATTAATAAGTTGTCCAGTCGCCTCCATTATCAATAATTGACTGGCATCTCCGAGGCATACTTTCTACTAATTTTACAGCATAATCTTCAGACAAAGATCTCCATATAAATCGAATCTGTCGAATTAACTGCTTGACGGTCCATATTTTCTTTCCTCGGAGCTTAAACTTTATAAGCGCCCAAACATTTTCAATTGGATTTGCATCTGGCGACTGTGAAGGCCAATCCAGTACGTCAACGTCATTTTCTTGTTTCCACGCAGTACAAAGTCTACTCCGATGTTTCGGATCATTGTCCTCTTGCAGTAG
>NW_022639570.1:755288-755712 GCF_010583005.1 Odontomachus brunneus | reverse complement strand
CCCCGCCCCCTTCCCGGGCCGGGAGAGATTATTCTCTCCCGGCCCGCTGTTCCTATCCTCCATGACCGGACGTGGGCCCCCCCGTCCGGTCACACCTCACCTGTTGGGGGCGCTAGTCGCCGGGTCCGGTCCCGTCCGGACCCGGCCCGCCCCCACGCTCCCGACCGAGTTAGCTGGGGCGGAGGGGTCTAAGTATTCCCCTCCGCCCCTCCCGGTCAGGAGCCTCCTGGCACTGGGAGGGGGGTGGGCGGCCTAAGAGTCCGCTCTTGCAGACCGGCCGCCCTGCCTCCCTCTCGGAGGCGCCTGGTCTGACTTCTTGTCACGGGGGGGGACTCGCGCCTTGCGACGCGTCTCCCCCACCCGACCAGGCGCCTCCTATCTCCCCCGCGCCGGGCCCTCCGTTGATCAGGAGGGCCCGGCGGCA
>NW_022639570.1:754985-755278 GCF_010583005.1 Odontomachus brunneus | reverse complement strand
GCTCAGGAGCTAAATATTGCACAAAAAATCGCTTGGAACCACTTGAATAAGGCTGGATACAAAAAGAAGCTCGATATATGGGTGTCACACGAGTTAACGCAAAGAAACCTCATGGACCGAATTTTCATCTGCGAATCGGTGCTGAATCGCAACAAAATCGACCCATTTCTGCAGCGGATGGTGACTGGTGATGAAAAGTGGGTCACTTACGACAACGTCAAGCGAAAACGGTCGTGGTCGAATCGGGGTGAGCCGGCGCAAACGGTGGCCAAGCCAGGATTGACGGTCAGGAA
>NW_022639570.1:749393-751012 GCF_010583005.1 Odontomachus brunneus | reverse complement strand
GATTCTTCTCAAACACCCGTAAAATCATTTTGTCCTCCTTTTTCGTCGTTTTCTGCACAGAGCCACGATCCGGCAAGTCATCAACGTTTTTGACCTCGGAATAACGTTTCACCCACTTACTCACAAACGCCTTAGACTTCTTCATATACTTAGCAGCCGCTCCGCGCGACATTTTTGGTCCTTTCGGATGCGAACATAGAAACACAGCTTCGTAACGTGATGCGTACGCGGCACTCATGTTGAAATACGCCCTTTTGTGACGAAAGTCAAACGATAACTAAGGCTTTCTAGACAAAGCATCTTGGGAGGAGAGCCCCGCTATTGGCTCGCGTTCATATCCCCCCTCTAACGGTTTCGAGGAACAAGTTTTGCCGTACACGCTCTTATCAAACATACTGTACCTAGGATAAAGAAGGAAAAAGGCGAAAAGAAAGGAGTAGATTTAAGAAATAAATAGGTTAAAATGGCGAAAAGGAATAAAGAAAAGGCGTGTAGGAAAAAATTTAAAATAAGGAAATTGTATAAATCAAAGGACTTCCTGGCTGTGTAAAGATTGAAGTAGAAACTAAAGTACTACTGCTACATTACTGTATATACACTTTGTTCGTATCTTATCTAGACGGTTTGTTATTCTATCATTTTGCTTATATTCCGCTTCTTTCACTTCGTGTTTATGGACATCTGAGCTTCATTTATATTCAAAATTGTCACATACACCCAATAATATTAATTATTGGGTTAATAAATAATTTGGATATTTCAACTTATTGACGCTTTATACGTCATGTATGTCATTCGTCTGTTTACAGAATGATAAATTAATACGCATGTCCATAAGCAAAGATTTTCGTTTTTACTTAAAAATAGAAATGTTCATAAAATTCATAAAAAAAGTCAGACAACCTTGCTAGCGATTGTGTGTTACCACAAATGTCTTGATAGTATAGTGAAAGGTAGCATTGACTATATTCTAGAGATGTGTGTTCGATATTATCAAGAGTATCGTTGCATTTTTCAATTAAATGATAAAATAATTTTGTGTGCGCATGTGTGCGCATGTGTGCGCGTGTGAGCGTGTATGTGTGCGCGCGTGTATGTGCATGTATATTATATATACAGGTGCTCTGCATAAGATGTTCAAGAAGAAAAATATAAGTAGAAGAGATAAAAGTGAACAAATATTGTAGAGGTCATTTTTTAAACAACCACATAAAATTTCGAGATTAAAATAGATGGGCTAATCAGAGCGCGGCGACGCGACAGATGGGACATACGGCTCGCCGCGACCGGCGAAGAAAATGGACGATTGCTCGCGAGCCTATCACGCAGTGATATCAGATCTAAGCGCAGGCCGGAAGAAAGATGTCTTCTATGTCCCCACCTCTAGGCGATTCGCGTGCTGGCCGAAGACATCTTTCTTTCGGCCTGCGCTTTCCGAGCGCTAATTTGGTCAGACAAAATAATTAATTACTCGAAAACTATTGCGAATTTTGCAAAATGATATTTGACTTTTCTGTTCCGTTTAATCCGTTCTACTTTTCTACAAGTTGTGTCAGGAAAGATTTCGGACATCCTGTATATACAGGGTATCTCAAAACAATCTACGAAATTCTCGTAAG
>NW_022639570.1:748037-749383 GCF_010583005.1 Odontomachus brunneus | reverse complement strand
AGAATTACCTTCAGAATGGCAACAAATTATCGAACAAAATATTTGCATATTTGACCTAAATTGGATTATTCTAATTATGCTAAATAAAGCCTTCAATTTCATGCAAAAATAATGGATTTCTTTTTACTACACCTTATATATGGTGTATCCCTCTTAATCATGTGCACGCTGTCCGATGACTGCTCTAGTGACGTAACTATTGCTTCCTCCATTACCTCCGTAGAATCCCGCGCCAGATGATTTAAGGTCGGACCATGCTCCGTTCTTCTTCTCAAACAAGCTGTGCTTAGATGCCCCTTTTGTTCGCATTTATAGCAGGTGGCTTTGGCAACTCTACTTTCCGTCAAATGTCCCGTTTTTTTTACAATAAAAGCACCTTTTACCTGGAGGCGAGGCTATGCGCCTAGGCGGAAAGTTGGTGTTCGGTATTGGACGTATTACCATACTATCTTCGGTAATTCTGCGAATGTGCTTAATAAATTCGGGAACATTTGCTTCTCTTGTGTCTAACACAAATCTTCAAAGTGAAGGATCCCTGATCCCGTCCGCCAAATTCGATTTTCTCACCTTCCGTAAGCCGCAAAAATTGCATCAACCTTAATTTGTCTTCAGCGTAATCTATAAATTTTTCTGTGTTCTATCTCCATATCCGACGGTTGATACGAGCTAAGGTCATTGTAACGGATTCTTGCGTTCAAAATACAATCATATTTGATACTTGAATTCTTCCCAAGTTTCAGACAGAATCGACTGTTTGTCGGTTGTACCAGTCCAACGCCGTTTTTTTTTTTTTTTTTTTTTTTAGGCAGAGGAAATGCATTACGCACACCCCCGGGAAATCGGGACTTTCCCGGGGGTAGTGTGGGACTCTCCCCCTCCGGAACTAACGGCCGGAGGGGGCCTACCCACTAAAACCTCTGCCGGGCCCCATGCGGCTGATGCGAGGGCGTCCCGGGAACCGCTTGCGCATTACTTCCGGGACGCCCTCAGCCGCGGGGCGGGGAAAACCTAAACCCCGCCCCCTTCCCGGGCCGGGAGAGATTATTCTCTCCCGGCCCGCTGTTCCTATCCTCCATGACCGGACGTGGGCCCCCCCGTCCGGTCACACCTCACCTGTTGGGGGCGCTAGTCGCCGGGTCCGGTCCCGTCCGGACCCGGCCCGCCCCCACGCTCCCGACCGAGTTAGCTGGGGCGGAGGGGTCTAAGTATTCCCCTCCGCCCCTCCCGGTCAGGAGCCTCCTGGCACTGGGAGGGGGGTGGGCGGCCTAAGAGTCCGCTCTTGCAGACCGGCCGCCCTGCCTCCCTCTCGGAGGCGCCTGGTCTGACTTCTTGTCACGGGGGGGGGG
>NW_022639570.1:743994-746157 GCF_010583005.1 Odontomachus brunneus | reverse complement strand
GATTCTTCTCAAACACCCGTAAAATCATTTTGTCCTCCTTTTTCGTCGTTTTCTGCACAGAGCCACGATCCGGCAAGTCATCAACGTTTTTGACCTCGGAATAACGTTTCACCCACTTACTCACAAACGCCTTAGACTTCTTCATATACTTAGCAGCCGCTCCGCGCGACATTTTTGGTCCTTTCGGATGCGAACATAGAAACACAGCTTCGTAACGTGATGCGTACGCGGCACTCATGTTGAAATACGCCCTTTTGTGACGAAAGTCAAACGATAACTAAGGCTTTCTAGACAAAGCATCTTGGGAGGAGAGCCCCGCTATTGGCTCGCGTTCATATCCCCCCTCTAACGGTTTCGAGGAACAAGTTTTGCCGTACACGCTCTTATCAAACATACTGTACCTAGGATAAAGAAGGAAAAAGGCGAAAAGAAAGGAGTAGATTTAAGAAATAAATAGGTTAAAATGGCGAAAAGGAATAAAGAAAAGGCGTGTAGGAAAAAATTTAAAATAAGGAAATTGTATAAATCAAAGGACTTCCTGGCTGTGTAAAGATTGAAGTAGAAACTAAAGTACTACTGCTACATTACTGTATATACACTTTGTTCGTATCTTATCTAGACGGTTTGTTATTCTATCATTTTGCTTATATTCCGCTTCTTTCACTTCGTGTTTATGGACATCTGAGCTTCATTTATATTCAAAATTGTCACATACACCCAATAATATTAATTATTGGGTTAATAAATAATTTGGATATTTCAACTTATTGACGCTTTATACGTCATGTATGTCATTCGTCTGTTTACAGAATGATAAATTAATACGCATGTCCATAAGCAAAGATTTTCGTTTTTACTTAAAAATAGAAATGTTCATAAAATTCATAAAAAAAGTCAGACAACCTTGCTAGCGATTGTGTGTTACCACAAATGTCTTGATAGTATAGTGAAAGGTAGCATTGACTATATTCTAGAGATGTGTGTTCGATATTATCAAGAGTATCGTTGCATTTTTCAATTAAATGATAAAATAATTTTGTGTGCGCATGTGTGCGCATGTGTGCGCGTGTGAGCGTGTATGTGTGCGCGCGTGTATGTGCATGTATATTATATATACAGGTGCTCTGCATAAGATGTTCAAGAAGAAAAATATAAGTAGAAGAGATAAAAGTGAACAAATATTGTAGAGGTCATTTTTTAAACAACCACATAAAATTTCGAGATTAAAATAGATGGGCTAATCAGAGCGCGGCGACGCGACAGATGGGACATACGGCTCGCCGCGACCGGCGAAGAAAATGGACGATTGCTCGCGAGCCTATCACGCAGTGATATCAGATCTAAGCGCAGGCCGGAAGAAAGATGTCTTCTATGTCCCCACCTCTAGGCGATTCGCGTGCTGGCCGAAGACATCTTTCTTTCGGCCTGCGCTTTCCGAGCGCTAATTTGGTCAGACAAAATAATTAATTACTCGAAAACTATTGCGAATTTTGCAAAATGATATTTGACTTTTCTGTTCCGTTTAATCCGTTCTACTTTTCTACAAGTTGTGTCAGGAAAGATTTCGGACATCCTGTATATACAGGGTATCTCAAAACAATCTACGAAATTCTCGTAAGAACGTAGAATAGAATAAACATAAAAGTCTTATACGGTTTCGCGATATTCGTAATAATAATCGAGAAATTAATTACGAAAGATTAAGGAAAAGTGTGTGCTGAATGGTAAAGGACGGACCGCTCGAGTCATAGCGTGGCCTAATAATATAGCGCGCGGATATCGACGCGTGGCGATTGGAAGACAATACACCACTGTCTATTCTTATACCGCTGCGCTCTTACGTCTTGCCGCCGAGGCGAAATATAGGAGTACATCGGTATAAGTATAGGCAGTGGTGCATTGTCTTCCAATCGCCACGCGCGCTATATTACTGGGTCACTGTGACTTGTGCGGTCCGTCCTCTATTCAGCACACGCTTTTCCTTAATCTTTCGTAATTAACTTCTCGGTTATTATTACGAATATTGCAAAACGATATAGGACTTTTATGTTCACCTCGACCTGTTCTACATTCTCACGACAACTTCGTAGGTTATTCTGGGACTTCCTGTACACACACACACACACACAGACAGACACACACACACACACACACACACACACA
>NW_022639570.1:742788-743984 GCF_010583005.1 Odontomachus brunneus | reverse complement strand
CTCTTAATCATGTGCACGCTGTCCGATGACTGCTCTAGTGACGTAACTATTGCTTCCTCCATTACCTCCGTAGAATCCCGCGCCAGATGATTTAAGGTCGGACCATGCTCCGTTCTTCTTCTCAAACAAGCTGTGCTTAGATGCCCCTTTTGTTCGCATTTATAGCAGGTGGCTTTGGCAACTCTACTTTCCGTCAAATGTCCCGTTTTTTTTACAATAAAAGCACCTTTTACCTGGAGGCGAGGCTATGCGCCTAGGCGGAAAGTTGGTGTTCGGTATTGGACGTATTACCATACTATCTTCGGTAATTCTGCGAATGTGCTTAATAAATTCGGGAACATTTGCTTCTCTTGTGTCTAACACAAATCTTCAAAGTGAAGGATCCCTGATCCCGTCCGCCAAATTCGATTTTCTCACCTTCCGTAAGCCGCAAAAATTGCATCAACCTTAATTTGTCTTCAGCGTAATCTATAAATTTTTCTGTGTTCTATCTCCATATCCGACGGTTGATACGAGCTAAGGTCATTGTAACGGATTCTTGCGTTCAAAATACAATCATATTTGATACTTGAATTCTTCCCAAGTTTCAGACAGAATCGACTGTTTGTCGGTTGTACCAGTCCAACGCCGTTTTTTTTTTTTTTTTTTTTTTTAGGCAGAGGAAATGCATTACGCACACCCCCGGGAAATCGGGACTTTCCCGGGGGTAGTGTGGGACTCTCCCCCTCCGGAACTAACGGCCGGAGGGGGCCTACCCACTAAAACCTCTGCCGGGCCCCATGCGGCTGATGCGAGGGCGTCCCGGGAACCGCTTGCGCATTACTTCCGGGACGCCCTCAGCCGCGGGGCGGGGAAAACCTAAACCCCGCCCCCTTCCCGGGCCGGGAGAGATTATTCTCTCCCGGCCCGCTGTTCCTATCCTCCATGACCGGACGTGGGCCCCCCCGTCCGGTCACACCTCACCTGTTGGGGGCGCTAGTCGCCGGGTCCGGTCCCGTCCGGACCCGGCCCGCCCCCACGCTCCCGACCGAGTTAGCTGGGGCGGAGGGGTCTAAGTATTCCCCTCCGCCCCTCCCGGTCAGGAGCCTCCTGGCACTGGGAGGGGGGTGGGCGGCCTAAGAGTCCGCTCTTGCAGACCGGCCGCCCTGCCTCCCTCTCGGAGGCGCCTGGTCTGACTTCTTGTCACGGGGGGGGGG
>NW_022639570.1:718619-738730 GCF_010583005.1 Odontomachus brunneus | reverse complement strand
ACACACACACACACACACACACACACACGCATGCATGCACGCGCGCGCACACACAAACATACACACACACACTTGTCAATAAAATTATCGCATAGGTAAATTCATGTCGAAATTTTAAATGAGCATAATACCGCGAAACATTATCGTATTTGAAATCTTTTTTTTTTATATTTTAAAGAGTAAAGTCTATACTTTAAGAAGCATTTGTCGGATTTTGAATTTATTCTCTCCCCTTTCCGTAGTCTTTTCAAAAGTTAAGACGTGTTGTGTTTCCAACAAATTGCACAATTTAACATATCCTACGGGATGGAATAAATTTTTTTCGTAAATTTTATAATAATCATCATAAAATATAGACTTTTCCCTGCAATAAAAAAAAAACGGATTTGCACGATTTTTTTTCGCGGAGTTACGATATATCAAAGTTACCTATGCATTTTTTTTATCGCTTAATTTGACGCACTCTACTGAGTGGAATTAATTCTAAATGTTACACTAATCATCGTAAAGTATCAACGTTCCCTCATAAATAAAAAAAATAAAGAATAAAGAAGGTGTGCACTTTCTTCCGCGATGTTGTACAGCGTATCAAAGTTATCTATGCATTTTTAAACAGTCACCGTCAGCATTAACATTATCCGATGCGTACCACGGGAAGTTGCTGATCGGATTTTGCGCATTATGTGTGTGTGTGTGTGTGTGTGTGTGCTACACGTGCGTATTTGCGTGTATTTGTCATAATAACTGATTAAAAATGCATAGGTAACTTTTGATACGCTGTACAATATCTAGGTAATCTCTTGCAATGTTACCTATTATTTTATAATGACTATATATACGAATATAAAGTATATATACGAATATAAAGTATAGGTGTACAACTTTGCTTCCGCCATTTTTTTTCCGAAATTCGAAGCTTTATTCTAAACTGGTTATACATTTATGATTCAAAGTATTGTCCATTGCTGGCCACTACTTTCTCCTATCTTTCGGGCAGCGTACGAATCCCGCGTCAAAAAAACTGGTCATCTTTTGAGGCGATCCACGAATCGATCCAATTTTTTACTTCTTCATAAGATCGGAAGTGCTGGTCAGCCAGGCCGTGTGCCATTGATCGAAACAAGTGATAGAGGGAGCAATGTCTGGAGAATACGACGGGTGGGGTAGGACTTCCCATTTCAACGTTTCCAAGTATGTCTTGACCACTTTCGCAACATGGGGTCGAGCATTGTCATGCTGCAAAATTACTTTATCGTGTCTCTCGTTGTATTGCGGCCGTTTGTCTTTCAATGCTCGGCTCAAACGCATCAATTGCGTTCGATACCGATCGCCTGTGATTGTTTCAGTCGCTTTAACAGCTCATAATACACTACGCCGAGCTGGTCCCACCAAATACAGAGCATGACCTTGGAGCCGTAAATATTCGGTTTGGCCATCGACGTGGAAGCATGGCCGGGAACTTCCCATGATTTTCTGCGCTTGGGGTTATCGTAATGAACCCATTTTTCGTCCCCAGTCACAATGCAATGCAGAAATCCTTTCAGTCTTTGCCTTTCAAGCAGCTGTTCACAAGCAAACAAACGCCGTTCAACATCTCTTGGTTTCAATTCGTATGGCACCCAATTTCCTTGCTTCCGAATCATTCCCATGGCTTTGAGGCGTTTTGAAATGGTTTGTTGAGTCATTCCCAATGATCGTGCCAATTCTTCTTGATTTTGACACGAGTCTTGATCAAGTAATGCCTCCAATTCTGCATCTTTGAAAACCTTCTCTCTTCCACCGCTATACCAGTCTTTGACGTCAAAATCACCGTTCTTGAAGCGTTGAAACCACTCACGACACGTTCTTTCACTAATAGCGGCCTCACCATAAGTATTTGAGAGCATTCGATGAGCCTCAGCCGCAGATTTTTTCATAGTGAAGCAGAAAATTGAAACCTTCCTCAAATGACGAGAATTTGGCTCGTAAACTGATATTTTCAATCGAGAATAACTTTATAATGCAGGCACAAATCGATTAATGTTTCTATAGGGTTATGTTGACAGATGCCGAAGTTTATTGTATGACGTCTATGATCTATTTATTTCGACCACCACTTACCGCTAAAGCCATCTATAGGAAAACGGTGGAAGCAAAGTTGTACACCTAATACAAGCTGTCCCAAAAATCTGAAAACAGTCGAATATCTCAGAAACAGAGCATTTTAGAAAAAAATGTTTTAGACAAGAGTTGTAAAATTTAACAGGTTGCATTTAATGGTAATATTCATTTGACCTGGGATGCGGCGTTACCAAGGTCAGATTAAGGTCATCTTGAATTTTTTAAATGGAACCTTCTATTTTTTTATTGCATATTCTTGTAGCTTATCTCGAGAGCTCTCTAAAACACTACAACAACATATTTTTTCATTACTTTTTGAGTAATGAAACTTGATAATTACAGTATCACCGGCATTAGAATTACCTAAAGCGTACCACATGGAAGTTACTTACAGTTGGATTTATATCTCTTTGCATATGTTGTGACGGTCCTCAGTCCTTTTCTGTTTCTTAACTTATCATTGTAAACATCCATCCAATCACCCATGCATCCATCCATGTACGCATATACGCACGAACGCACGTACGCACACATACCTACATATATTCACTCCCATACCCATACCATATACACCTACCTACATACGCACGCATACACACACACACGCGCGCGCGCGCACACGCACATGGGCATACGAAAGAGGGTCTAAGTCCGATAGGAATAACCTTCGCGTATTACACTTTGAGTAATGCTAATGCCGACGGTACTGTAAATTTAAAGTTTAATTATTTAAAAAGTATATATATACTTAATAAGATAATGCATTGTAATAGTGTTTTGGAAAGTTCTTGAGATAAGCTATAAGAATATGCAATAAAAAATTGGAGTTCCATTTAAACAAATCAACGTAATCTTGACCTGATCTTAATAACGCCACCCAAGGTCAAATGAATATTACTATTAAATACAACTTTTTAAACCTTACACCTTTTGTCTAAAACATTTTTTTCTGAAATATTCGATCGTTTCCAGACTTTTGGGACAACTTGTATATACTTCATATTCGTATATAGAGTCATTATAAAATAATGGGTAACAATGCAAGAGATTATCTATAATATGTGTCATGTAAGTTATTACTAGAAAAGTTTTGTGGTATCAAATTTTTTTATTTTACGGCAAAAAGGTGAAATAATTTTTCTTCTAGATTTTTCTTCTAGACAATAGAGAGATATATAAAATAGTAATATGATACCCCGCATGTACAGCATGTATAGTACATTCGGGGGATATGAAGTCTGAAATGCAACTTGCGAGATCGAGGGAAATGTTTCCCATTCTATTTTCCTTCAATCGTGATCGTTCAGTTGGACGTCAATGAAAGGAAAACTCGAGTTATATTGATGTTTTTTCTTCTGCGTTTATAAATGTTTATCTAACAAGGGAAGCTTTCAGTTAGCGAGTCATCGATTTTGCTGAACTTTTATAAAAATATAGTACTGGTGTAGTAGTAACAAATGCTTTTCGAAGAAAATGCGCCTCTCAAACATTTATGAGAAATCGCTATTTGAAGTTTAGTCCTTTCCATTAGTGCCGTCGTAACAAGAGGGTGATCAAGTATAGCTGCGGTAGCGCAGCAAACTAAGCCTCGCGGTTCGAGTCGAGAGGTTGCGTGTTCGCGTCCCCCCATTGTATCCATGTTTTTTTTTACTGTTAGAGAGAAAAATATGTAAAATATATAATATATAAATACGTAGACAAATTCTTTGTATAATCAGACTTTTTAAATTTTGAATAAAAATGATCAGTACTAATATGACAAATGTAAGCAAAACTCTTTATTAGTCGCAATTGTATACAAAAACGAAAGAGAAGTATACGTGTCTCCACCGTGATACTAACATCAGTTGTTATCAGCTAATAAACATCTTCGATGTTTATGAGTTGCGCTCGTTCGCAGCTTGTTCATTTTCGATTACATACGTATATGTATATGTATGTATGTGTATGTATTTGTGTTTGTGTGTGTAAACATCATATATTTACATGATATAGCGAAATAAATTATAAATATTTGTAATGTTTTATTTATTTCAAAGGTTTTATTTATTTCGAAGTGTACAAAAAGGTAGATATACATTAAAACAAATGTAATAACAGTAAAAAAAAAACATGAACACAATGGGACGCGAACACGCAACTACTCAACTCGAACCGCGAGGCTGTCTGCTGCGCTACCGCAGCTATATACTTGATCACCCTCTTATTACGACAGTACTAATAGAAAAGATTAAACTTCAAATAGCGATAAATGCTTGAGAGACGCATCTTCTCCGAATAGCATTTGTTATTATTATACCAGTACTACATTTCTGTAAAAGTTCAGCAAAATCGGTGACTCGCTAGCTGAAAGCTCCCCTTGCAAGTAAACGCCTAAACCGCGATATTTTCGGCACGAAATCAAACAATGCGTCCTTTAATCTCGTGCTTTGTAAACACAGAGAAAAATATCACTATAGTTTAAATTTTCCTTTCATTAACGTCCAACCGAATAATTACTATTAAAGAGGAATGACGTAAAGGGAAGTATTTCTCTCGACCCCGCAATTTGTATTCCAAGTTTTATGTTCCCTAAATGTATATAAAATTGAATGGAAAACGGTTATCTACTATTTTACACGATCTTTGTAATAGTAGTATAGTTATTAAATAATTAATTAAGATAAACTCTGTAATCACAGTTATAGAAGAATGTACATTCACTGTGAAAAGAACGTGTCTTATTTTGACTTGTTTATAATCTGTTAACGACGATATGACATGTTTTTTATCTATATAGAGATCATTTCATTGCATTATCGCATACTCATTGCTAATGTTTTTAATTAATTTTGTCTAAGATATGTAAGAGGTAGCCAATGTAACAACTATTATTCACACAACTTGATTATTAATTAAACAATAAAAACTTGAGCACCGACACAGGAAGATTTGCATGGCGCGATGTCGATTAAGAAATTGATGATAACTGAGAGAGATTGAGAGATGGTGACTGTCTAAACTTTGATTAAGGGTGTAGGGTTCCGAAAAGTACTTACCCCAGATTTTTTTGAAACTCAGTATTCTTACGTATTTTGACGCGCTAATTACGAATATCATAGTGAAAATTGACGACTACTTGATTTTCATGGTAAAACCGCGAAAAATCCATAAAAATTATAGTTTTTTATGTTTTTCTCAGTAAATATGAAAAATCATGATAAATGTTTTAGACAAAAGCTTTAGATCTTACAGAGATAAACATTTTAGATTCCATATATTTTCACCGTACGAATAATACTTTTCGAGGAAATGGAGTATAAAGACAGTAACAGCATTAACATCTATCGTCGTTGCGGTTAAAAAGTGTTTAATTTTTTTTCTTAATAATTTTTTAATAAACAATAATCTACAGCTAATGTGATGATAGATAGGGTTAGGTTAGTTTTTAGGGGGGTGCCGGGGGCGCAGCCCCCCGCTAGTCGTTCGATATTTTTCCCGTGTTGCAAATGTTAAAAATGTTAAAAATATTCTTAAAAAAAATTGTTAGAGTTTCTTCATAACTGTAAGTCCTCTTCCTTTTATTTCTTTTCGCCACGATTCGGGGGAAATATACGGTCTACGTGGCGAAATAATCCGCAGAAGGGATTCGCAGAAATCGAGTATAAAGACCGTAACAACGCTGTTACGATCTTTATACTCGATTTCCTCGAAAACTATCATTCGTACGGTGAAAATGTATAAGACCTAAAATATTTATCTCAGTGAGATCTAAAACTTTTGTTTAAAATATTTCTTATGATTTTCCGTATTTACTAAGATAAACGTAAAAAAACATAATTTTTGGGTTTTTCACGGTTTTCACCATGAAAATCAAATAATCGCCAATTTTCACTATGATATTTGTAATCCGCGCGTCAATATACGTAGGAATACTGAGTTTGAAAAAAATCGGGGGTGAGTACTTTTCGGAACTTTATCCTTTCCTTTTATTTTCCATATTAGCCTTGTAATTTTCATGATAATATTCCAATAATTAAGTGACTTAAGATATTGGATGTTACTCACGCAGTTTTATTGCTTCGATCACAGTATATAATTGCGGTTGTTATGCGCACTCGCTACAATAGAACTTGGCAGCGGCTACTACGCGATATCTCGGTTTGCTATCGCGACGATATAATTCGGCAGCGCACAATATTCAAAATCTCGGCTCGCTACCGCGACGATATAATTTGGTAGCGAAGAATACTTGAAATCTCGGTTCGGAATCGCGACAATTTAATTCGGCAGCGAAGTATACATTCGTGACCCTCGAGGGTCATGACAGTCACATAGGCACTTGGCGGTATACGCGCTCTTAAGTGCGTTATTGGACGTTCGGTAATTATATTCTTTATCAAAGAAATGAGCTCTCCGCACTCGCGAGAGGAACACGATTCCGTACGCTCCCGGGTGGACGGTCGGGCCCCAGTTCTCGATGCGGCCTCCGATTCACGACCTGAAACTTGAACATCAAAATGTCGTTCCGTCTGGAACGGACTCACCAAAAAGTTTCGCGAACCGGGCGCTGTCGGGCTGCTGGCTGCAGCGATCTCCCCGGATTATACACAAAATAACCGTGGGCAACCTTACGAAGCTCCCTCCAAAGTCGTCCTGTGATGATAGGCGTAGTAAGCGTCACGTTTTTCACAATATGTCATCTCGCAGATTGAATCACAAGAGAGTTCACGATAGTCGTTGAGGCCGGCTTTTATTCCGAAATTGAATCCTCGGCAACGACAGCTTGCGGCTTCTGATTGACTAATTGTTTCAGAGCCGTTTTCCTTTGTTGATCTCAGATGTTTAGATCGAGTACTATCTCTCTACTATCATGTTGGTAGCTTGCGGACTCGTGGCTTCGTCCTTGAGGCATCGCCTCGTCGGTAGCCTATGTCTCTTGTCGCCTCTTGAGTCTCGCAGCGTCCTCCGCTCGTCCATGGTGTTGGTCGACTCCTCCCTTGCAGCTTCCTCGCGGTAGCTCGTGGTCGACTCACCTCGGCAGCGGACGGCGATGTCTCCCGACGGTTTTCCAGCATTCTATCGGCTCGGATTCTGAAACATTTTAGCCATATGAGTCGCCCTATCTCCTATACTTAAGTTAGGGATCAAGGAAATGATTCACATGTAAGGTCCGGCCTCCGACGTGTCGTCTCTCATCCTTCCTTCCGCAGCGACAGCACAATCCCTTAGTTAGCGTGGATCTTTTTTCTTCTACGCGTTCATTCGACGGCCCGCTCGTGCGTCGTACACACGACACTTTGTTACCCAAAGTTTTTTTTTCATTTATCGGGTTCGCATTTCGCTCGCCTTATGGCTAGGACGCGACACCTAACATTCAACCTGGAAGCGCATTCGTGCTTTCTCACTAATTACAGTGACGGGCGATCTTTCAAAATCGCCACGTCATAACATTTATGAGTAATTCTAATGTTTCAACACGTCTTTATTATGTGATGCTTATTATGATTTAATTCTAATTCTTAATAAATATATGTGTTTATCAGTCTAATCTTATCTTAACAATCGGGAAAGAAGTCAAAATACAGTTATTTTTATCAGAGTTATAATAAAAAAAGTAGCTGGGGTCCTTTAGACCCCAGTGTAGCATCTACGTATGCGAAAAATAAGTGTGTATAGGGTTAAAGTATATTTAAATACTAATTGTATTTAAATATACATTTATAAATACTTTTAAATACAATTATTCTTTAAATCTGTTTTTATTTTAAATAATGGAGGATAATATCCTACATAGCACGTAATATTACAAATATCACAAAAATACTACTGCAATATTACCACTATATTGCAATATTAATGTAATATTAGCACGATATTGTAATATTACTGCAATATTTCAGTAATATTACGTGGAAGATGATCTTATTGTGATTACTTTAATATTAAGTACATAGTCTGGAAATGGAATCGTATAAAAATAAGATCAGAAGTTGAAAGCAGCACTTTAAAAGATAAATTTATTTATTTTAATTTAAGCACTTTATAAAATACAAATAATTGCTATAAGATAATAACACATATAATGATTTAATGATATACTATACAGAGTACGTTCTATTTATTATTACTTTGGTTATTTATTATTTTTGGTCATTTATTATTTTTTGTCAAAAATAATGTTATTTAACTCATAAAACTTTATAAAATAAAAATAATAAGCAACATATATAGTGACGGGAATGTATAGAGCGGGGAAAACGGCAACGAAGTCCGCTCTCTGCTAATGAGAACTGTTTCAGCGACTGCCAAGTGTATGTAACGGCCGATATATAGACGGCGTTGGTATAGCGACGATAAGTGACAAAATATGAAATTAGTAATTACATAAATACATATTTATATAGTATTTATATAATTACTTAATATTTAAATACTGTATTTAAATAAGATATTTAAATATATATCTCAGATACTTTAAAATACGTATCTGCCTAACCCTGCCTATTGTAAAGGTCATCAAATAATAAAGGATTTCTGTTTAGTTTTATGCCTACTAGCATCACGAACAGTATCGTGGTTATCAGATACCATGTATATCTTATGACATTAAAGTTAATATTTTATCTTTACTAGCTTACATAAGCTAGTATTGAGCGGAAAAATTTAAATATCCACGAATGAAGAAATGTATAATTAATAAATCTATTTATTATATACATATACTATATACATATACAGAATATTTGATAGTGATCGCTTACAAAGTACATTATAGTGTTTCTAGATTGTAAGAATGCTCTATTTTAGAGCAATTTTTTCCTATGTACAAATGTAGATAACGTATTATTTGTTTAACATTCATTTTGGGAAGAGAGTTAGAGAAACTGTCATGACATAAACGTAAACATTAGATGCAAGGATTATTTAACACTTCTACGGAATATTATTAGTTAAAATTCATTTACAAAACGAAAATAAACAGATTAAAAATAGTGTTATTTAAATTTTTATAAGAAAAATTGTCGATTTTCTTCTATTTTATTTCAGCAATAGTACTATATTAACTTTCAATAGTACTATTAACTGTATAATAGTACAATAGTATATACTTTTTAGACGATTATTATGTATGAAATGTATTGTATAGATGTTTTTAGATTATGTTATAATGGTTTTCTAACTTTTGTATGAATTTTAGTAAGCAATAGGGATTCGTATAAGGAGCCTAGCAGCCATGTTGCTACTGAAAGATACTCACCTGTACGCCGAGCATCGGAAGGATCGGGTGCACCTGGACCAGCTATCCAAGCTATTCAACAAGAATATCAACAGTTACAAAGATTAGCATCTCCTTCACATAGTCCTGCAAGTATTCCTGGATCTCCTGTACATGAAAGAGGTGTAGCAGCAATTACACAAGGTATCAATTCTTTTCTTTATAAAGATGTAGTTTTTTACGAAGTCAATTTTTTTAATTTATATATTTTTTTAACATAGATCGATTCCTTAGATCATTTTACATATAAAAATATTTAGATATGATTATTAAAAGTGAATACTTTCCGTCATATTTTATATTTTACTCTGATTTTTTCAATATAAAATATAAAATATTTCGTACTTATTTCTCGATAAACAATATTCTAACACTTTTGTACATAGAACAACAAGATAAATCGATTGATAATACTGTTTTTTGCATATTAATGCATTAATGCATCTTTAAATGCAATGGAATTTTTTATATTATATAACTCATTTTAATTTATCCACTAAAATATTCCAAAACTCATAAAGAACTTCGCCCATTTTTATAGGAGCCACCCGCGTCCAGTCATCAATTACATATAAAATTGTAAATATAATAATGGTAGTATTTAAAAAAAAATAGTTTTAGATACTCAAACCCCCGCCGAAAGTAATTCTGACCTATTAATGATATAATTTTATTCGTTCGATGGTATCATCAGAGTTGCCCAGCATGTTTATTATTTATCTTTACACGATGTTTTCACGCTTTCAATTAACTAATGATTTTTTCTAAAGATTTCTTTTTGCATCCAAGACCTCGTCGTGGTGACAGTGGTACAGGTGCATGCACATAAGTGAGAATTTGCATAAAATATGAAATTAATTGTAAATCTTTAAAAGAAACGTCAAATGTGTGATAGCTTACCCAAGCAACAGCAAGTTGACTGTCGGCCGGCAAAAGAAGTTTAAAGCCGACTGCAAAACCTGACTGATTGCCGGCTGCTAGTCGACTAACAATCGACAAATGTCCCGATAATTGCCGGCTATTAGGAAGCCATTACAGCCGGCTAAAAACCGGCTCTTTTTTGACAGCTTTCTGCCGACTTTAAATGCCAACAGAAAGCCGGTTGTTTCTTGGCTTTCCGCCGACTGTAAGACGACTTTCAGTCAGTTTTCAGTCACCTTTCGGCCAGCTTCATTTTTTACAGTTTGTTCATAAAATATTGGTATTTTTTAAAACTGGAGCAACATATATTTTCATTATACTTTAAATATATCACTATTTTATGCAGGATTTACATCGCGTTCGACGTATGACGTCAAAATATCGAATAAAAGAATAGTTTTCCAATGGAGAATTTAATTCTCTATTAGAAAGCTATCCTCTTATTGGATATCGGACGTCGTACATCGGACGCGTTCAATCCTGCATTAGTCAATGATACCAGATTTGTCCTATTTTTTCGTGCAGAAAACTGCTTTTGAAAAATTGTTCTTAAAAATAATTTTAAATAAAAATAGACAAAAGTCGAATTTTTTTACTTTAACTTGTGTATATATATATGACATATTTAAAGCACAATGAAAATAACTCGCTCAAGTTTTTAATAATGCCTATGTATATTTTAGGTGACATAAGTATAATAAATAAAAAACGCAACAACAAATATAGTTAAAATGTATTAATTTTTTATTTTTTAAATAACAGCGACCTCAGTTGATCACCGGATCGACGCAACAAATTTTGCATATGTCGTTCCACTTCACTGATTGTTGAAAATACCCAGTAAACACAAAGTATCATCATAAAATGCTGATATATGTACATTGGCAGAATAAAATTGAATTTATTTTACTACGGCAACATTTCACCTATACGGTATGCATTGCACTCTGTATTGAAAGCTCTATCATAATTCTCATGATCACCCATCAGAGATACTTGTAGGCGAAGAAAACTTGTCCCCATATATACCCAAGAAACACAAAGTATCATCGATGTTACAATGTCAGCTCAATCATATGGTATATTACGTAACTGTTACTTTGTTATATAAAAAAGTAACAGTTACATAACATACCATATGATTGAGCTGACATTGTAATATGAATGATACTTTGTGTTTCCTGGGTATATATGGGGACAAGTTTTCTTCACCTACAAGTATCTCTGATGGGTGATCACGAGAATTATGGTAGAGCTTTCAATATAGAGTGCAATGCATGCCGTATAAGTGAAATGTTGCCATAGTAAAATAAATTCAATTTTATTCCGCCAATGTACATATATTAGCATTTTATCACAAATGCAGGGATATATATTGCATATATGTAATAGGCATATTGGTATTGTATTATTCTATTTGTTTTTTATTTTCTATATGATGAAAGCAATATATTACATATAACTATATAGCCAAATGTGCGCAAACAGATTTTGAGTAAAGCTTGCTACACATTTTTGATGCAGAGAGGCAACAAATTTGACACAGAATCTGTTCTATCGGATTATGTTCCCTGGTAAAAAAAAAAATTGATAGAGAACGATTGAGAACGATAGAATTTCTATCAATTTATATTGTTTTCTATAAGTTCTATCGTTCGCAAGCGTCAGTATCGTATTGTATTTTATCTGGTTCTATTAGAATCAGATTCTATTTGTATTATATAGGAAACTGACGATAGAAATTCTATCACTATCTATTGTATTCTATTGTATACGATAGAATACTATTCACATTTGTGAATTCACGAACTAAAATCCATATTCAAAACGATAGAAAACGATAATTTTATTCTATCTTTCTCTATCGATTTTTTTTACCAGGGTTGCCAAACTGTCACCAAAAATGTGGCAGAGCCTGCTGACAGACAATTCGAGCAGATTTGCGGCAGAAACGCGGGCAGAGCATGTAGATATAACGACAGATTGACGACAGAAATCGAGCAGGCCCTGCTACGCTGCAAAATCTGCGCAGGTTTTGCTATCAATTTGCGCGTAATCTGCAATTAATTTGCTTATAGGGTAATCGATGCATTGATCATTGATGCCACAAACGAACATAACCAAAAATTCTGGCGGAAATATGCACGGTTATTGATAATGAATCATCTGCTTACCTTGATGTGTGCTGAAGACTTTCCGAGACTGTACTGATGTGTGGCCAAAATGTTACCAAATCGAAATTGATTGAAAATTTTCAATTAAGGGAAGCAGCAACTCGCGTCACAAAGAAGAAAGGAACTATATACATACAAGATTATGTAACGGCGCGCCACCCCGATGACGCGGCGAACTAGCAATGCTGACGTCTGCCAAGACCTGCCTTAGCTAATTTAAATAGCCGTCTAATTTCCAACTTTTCATAGTCGACTATAAGTTGATTGGGAAAAGCCGACTATTAGCCGACAAACCAAGAGTCGACTTTTAAGGTCACCAAAGTGGTTGACTGTGAACCAGCAGTCGACTGTTGAAGTCAGCCAGTACCAGACTTAAAATTGTCGGTTAATTGCCGACTTTATACAGTCGACTGTAAGTTGACTGGAAAAAGCCGACTGTCAGCGGGCAAACAGTCACCTATGTTACTTGGGCTGATTCTCATAAATGTATTGTGTGATATTTTATTCATAACATTTTGACGAAATTGTTATTATTTTCGATATGTTTATTTAAATGATAGAAAAAGATTATTATTGTATATATTGTCGTATGTATAGAACTTTCGTATCAATATTTGGAAAAGGGACGACATGTGCGTACACCTGTACCACTGTATGTTGTACCGTACCTGAGCGCGCGTACTTTAGACAGTATAATTGGTCAACTTTAATCGTTTATAATTTAAAAAATATTATAGCCTCGCCATTTTTGTATTAGGATTTTCTTACTTAAATTATTTCAGGAATCCGCCGTTAAGAGATAATGCGATAGTGACGGAACATCTTGTATATCTGAGATATATCTAATTGGATATCGCTCGTAACATATCGCGTATCGCGTCGTGCATCGCGCTGATCTGTGAGACCATTAGCGATTAGTGACGAGCGATGAGCGATATCCAATCAGAACTCTGATTTAAGAAGAAATAAGAGCTCTCATTGGATATCGCTCATCGCTCGTCGCTAATCACGTCCAGTGTACAATGCCCAAGACATAGGATTAAGATATAAGCAAAGTGACCAATTACAGTCATAATTGGCATCTGGCGATCTGCCAGATTGAGGATGGACTATAATTGGTCATTTTACTTATTGCTATTAGCTTATGCATAGACTGAATTTAATAGATTTAAAACAAAAATAACTATTAGAGTAACAAATTAATCATTACCGTTACTGGAAAAATATAACTACGTTACCGTTACAGTTACCGATCAGAAAAGTAACGCCGTTACTGTTATAGTTACCGAAAAAAGTAACTGTAACGGTAATGATGTTACAAGTAACTCGTTACTTCCTAATCCTGTATCTAGGATATGCTAAGTACTTTTTTAATGATGTACAAATACTTTCTAAGCATAGCAATGATATATTTGTTATGTTAGACTTAAAAGTAATTGGAGAGATTTAACGTACTGACGGATTCATTTGGCGGAAGTGTGGCTGGGGAGCAATCATTAAAGGCAATATCAGTTGGAATAAAGAATAATAATAATTTATGTTAACAAAAAACATGAGCATAATGAAATATATTTAAAAATATGATAATGATATTCTACACTAAGTCAAAACGAAATATCGTATTTGGGAGCATTGGTCATCAAACTTCCGGAGACGAGTCCGGGCGGTTCAATTTAGCCTGGGGAATCTCCGGAGACTTGTCCGGTCAATTTATAGACTTGCTGAGGCTTACGACATGCTGCAGTGAGCGTGCTACTGCCAGGATCTCAAACCTTTGAAGATTATATTCGGTCAGTTTATTGGCACTGGGTGATTTGAAACTCCAGAGATCGTCTGGTCGATTGCAAATCTTACGTGGGTGGACCGCTCACCCCTCTTTGTTGGTCGACCATTTATATCATGGAGAAAAGGTATGCCTGATTTGACCTCAGACATTTCCCAGTAGTTGTAAGCCACTGTCTCTCCGCTAAGAAGGTGTTTTGAATTAGGGTCATACCCCAGTTTGAGTAAATGCTTGTTGTATAGAGCGTCGGGGACCAAGGATTGTTTGGTACCCCGAATCTGACTTACTTGCGTTGAAAGACACACGTGTGTAGTCCGCATGAACTGTGATGTGTCATCCACAATAGCGGATGACGCCTCGCTGTTGAGACGCGATCGAGGCTCCTGCGTTGTCGGGATGAATCTCCCCGCTACACTCAGTTCAGATCACTCACACGAGACGCTTTGATGAATACTCTGTCTACATATCTCTTCTTTGGGCGTCAGAGATTTCCTGAAACTTTCTTCTTCACTTGACCTGTTCTCGAGAGCTGACCTAAAACGCGAGACGACTAACAAGAAATTGTGTAAAAATCCTACCGGCCCTTTTTTTTGTCTTCACGTTTTCCTCTCGCGCCTCTCCGCCACCTCGCGACATCCCAACGTTCTACCTCGCGGCGCCCCAGCGCCCTCTCTAGCCTCGAGTGGTTGTCGGTGCTCAAGACAACGCGAGTTCGTATATTTGAGTTATCACCGCAGCGCTTGGTCTTACATTTCTCGAACATTCCGCCCGTCTTCCGGTACAATGTCGCCGAATTTAGCTGATTCCGTATTAATTGGTAGTACACAAATTTTAGCAATGAGTCGTTTGAACGTAGCCGCGGCTGTTCGGAGAGTGACGACTCTCGTCAGGCCATCTTTGCCAGGATGTACTCGTATAATCCTGGCCAAAGGCCACTTCGTTGGCGGATATCGCTCGTCGATCATGAGAGCGAGATTTCCTTCCTTGATTTGAATCGAAGAGTAATGCCATTTGGAAATGTCTTGATATCGCTGGAGAAATTCTGCTATCCATCTCTTCCAAAATTAATCGCCCTTGTGCTTTATAATTTGCCAACGTGATAATCTGGAATTTGGTACGTCTAGTAAATTAGGCTCAGGTATAGTGGATAAAGGTTCTCCTATCAAAAAATGACCTGGTGTCAAGACTGAATAATCATTCGCAGCCTCTGACAGCGGCCATAGAGGTCTTGAATTCAGAATCGCTTCGATTGGGTTAGAAGTGTTGATAATTCCTTATATGTAAGGACCGTGTCGCCGATAACATGACGAAGGTGGAATTTCGTGGATTTAACCGCTGACTCCCACTTGTCACCAAAGTGGAAAGAGGAAGGCGGATTGAATAATCACTTTGTTCCTTGATTAGCTAACAGTCCGGCTAAATCCTTTAGCTTTTCTGAGGCGGCGCTGAATAGTCGTCTTAGCTCACGGTCCGCTCCAACAAAATTTATCTCGCTATCGCTATACAACGTTGCACAAATACCGCGTCGCCCGGTGAAACGTTTGTAGGCCGAAATGAAGGCTTCAGTGGAATAGTCGGTAACTATCTCTAAATGAACTGCGGACGTTGCAAAACAAACAAAGATAGCGAGATAACCCTTGTATGTTTTTGCCGCCCGCCATCTCCATGACTTCAGAATTATTGGTCTGGCATAGTCCGGTATTCATAAATGGGCGAGCCGGGGTTACTCTTGTCACAGAGAGTTGACCCATCAATTGACGCGCACGAGTTTGCCGATGTCGCGCATAACGAACACATTTTAGGATAACAGGACTTCCGACTATCCAGTATTGCTGACGGGTATATGCTAACATCAATTGAGTACCGCCGTATAACGTCTTCATATGTGCGTCTGATATTACTAAAGTGGTGAAGACCGAACTGCGAGGTAAGATATAAGGACATCTTTAACATAACATCTCTAATTGAGCGTTTTGTAACCGCCCGCCGACTCTCAAAAGGCGTGAGTCATCTATAAAAGGAGTAAGTTTTATCAAAGGGTTCGCCTTATATTGTTCTCCTTTGGTCAATATTTTAATTTCTTGTTGAAAATAAACTCGTTGAATGTGGCGTATCCATAGTTCACGACTTTGTAGGGGCTTGGATGGAGTTAACGGACCGATCGAAGGTATCATTCTCGAGTGACGAAAGCGCTGAGCGGCTCGTTTACAAACCGCGGTGACTCGTATGAGCCTTGTGATAGAAGAATGTCGATTTAATAAATACCAAATGAGGGTCGTAGGGTCATGAGTAACAATGAGTGCGTATCTCAACCTTTCCTCCAAGTCAGTATCCGCTGACGGATTGCAGTTCAGATTAGGCCAGTTTGACGGAGAATGACAAAACCACGACGGTCCTAACCACCATATCGAGTGTTGTTTGAGCTGATTAACGCTTAATCCTCTCGACGCGCAGTCGGCAGGATTGTCTGTACCGGGAACAAATTGCCACAACGCCGATGACGCAATCGTCTGAATCTCGTTAACGCGATTTCGAACGTATTCTTTTCATTTCGGATTCGCGGTTATCCAGCAAAGCGTAACAGCTGAATCCGTCCAAAGAAAAGTTCGATTCTCCGACAGGTTTAAGGCACGTTGCGTATTCGACACAAGACAAGTTAGTAACAAAGCCGCGTTTAGCTCGAGACAAAGTATCGTTAGCTGTTTTAGCGGCACTACTTTCGTTTTAGCGCATACGAGGTTGACAAGCATGTCGTGAGTACTGGTTTTGATTCTGAGATAGATGATCGCGGCCATCGCATGTTGCGAGGCGTCGGAGAATCCGTGGAGTTCGATGGAGAGTGCGGTTGAAGTGATGTTAAGCCATCTAGGTATCTTCAACTTGTTGAGCTCTGTTAATTGTTAGCGAAAATTAAACCATCTGTTTTGCAATTCTAGTGATAGTGGCTCGTCCCAACTGACTTTGGTTAACCACAAATCTTGAATAAAAATTTTAGCACGATCACAGACGTAATGAATCCCAACGGATCATATAATTGAACTATCTCAGGTAAAATCGTTCTTTTATTTACATGTCGACTTGGAGACGGGATCAGTGAATTGAAATTCGTCGCTGGTAGGTTGCCAACATAGACCTAACACTTTGATACTAGATGATTCAATTTCTTCAGAGAAATCGTTTTCATTCGATGCGGATGGGAAATCTTGTAACAACTCGGGACAATTACTTTCCCATTTTTACAATGGGAAACCGCCCGCCATGCAGAGTTGGCTGATTTGATTCATGATTTCTTTGACTTCCACGAATTCTGCTCCATCGAAAATATCATCAAGGTAACGTCCCCGGGTCAACGATGATACTGCCTTCGGAAATCGGTGACCTTCATCAGCGACCAGCTGGTTTAGGACACGTAGTGCTAGGAAGGGAGCACATTTTAGCCCGTAAGTGACAGTAGTTAGCCGATAAGAATGTATCCGACTGCTATCATTGTACCAGAAAATTCGTTGTAGATCGTGATGAACCACGATCTGCCGATACATCTTTACGATATCTGAAGAAAAAACAAGACAATGTATTCAAAACCAATTGAGAACATCGCAGATATCTGCTTGTAATTTTACACCAGAATGTAAGATATCATTCAACGAGAGGTCACTACTAGTGGGATTTGATCCGTTAAACACCACTCAAATTTTTGTTGACGGGCTGTTAGTGCGAAAGATGCCGTGATGTGGCAAATAGAAAACTGGTAAACGGCTAATATCCGATTCTAGCACGGAAGTCATATGACCCAATAACTCGTATTCTTTTAAGAAGTTAGTGTGTAGTTGGCGATACGAGGGAACGCTTTCGAACATTCGACGTAACCGTGATAATTGATGAAGCGCGGACAAGGAGGGTCGCCCAACGATGTTACCGACAATTTCAATGGAAGTCGTACTATGTATCGGCCGTTGTTGTCTCGTGAAAAGGTGAAAATAAAATGTTCCTCGCATATTGCGTCGTCACTATTGAGGGGTTTCATTGGAGAACCTATGACTTTCTTTTGATGCCAAAACCGTGTAAACAGATCTTGCAGATCATGATCTACAGAGAAGTGGTGCGTTAGAGCTTCGAAGTCATTTGCGGATTTGGAAACACAGCTTACCCAAACAGGGTCATCTGTGCCATCGCACACTGGGAAACTCCATGTTTGTTGTTTCAAAATTGACTACAAGTCTCAAATCTCAACCAAATGTAACGATTTTTATCTTGAAATACTCGTTATTAAATTTCAAAAATCTCTAAGGCCAATTAAAAAAAAAAAAAAGACTGTAACCCTATATCCCATAAATTCCAACTGTAACCCTATATCCCAAATTCCATAACTCAATATCACACAATCTTAAATTTTAAAATCATGAAATGTTTGACACACTTATGTTTGATACACTTATCCTAATAACTTGAAATCCCTTTAACACTTATGTAAATTTAATAACTCCATAACCTCCATTGACTCAATAACCTCCAATAACCCAATAACCCTACACTCCATAACCCAAATCCTATAACTCAATATCACACAATCTTAAATTTTAAAATCATAAAATGTTTGACACTTATTTTTATAACCTGAAATCCTTGTAACACTTATATAAATTCATAACTCCATAACCCTCAATAACCTAATAACCCAATAATTCTATACCCCATAACCCCATTTCTCATAACAATCGCTTCTTTTCGAATCCCTATGATTTAGTGACTCTTAACCCAATAACCCAATAACCTAGTTAAGCTGTAAACCCAATAACCCCATAACTTTAACCCTATAACCCCATAAATCCATAATTATAAACGTCACAACTCTATAATTCTGTTACCCCATAATCTTAAACCCTATAACCTAAAAACTTAATAACCACATAAGGCCGTACTTGAAACCCTATGACCCCACAATTTTGAACTTCAAATCGCATCTTTCATAATTTCAAACTTTTAATCTCATACATTCCCTCTATTACCAAACTCAATCTAACCCATAACCTTTCAAAACTAAATTGTATAACATTATGTTTTATTATTCTATAACCATAAACTTCTATATCCCATAATTTTTAATTTTACAGTCTAGATTCACAAGTCGATTACTCCGAAATTCTATACTTTTAATACCATAATCTCATACCCTATAATCAAAAACCTTTATCACCGAACTTATACCATTTCAAAATGATGTTTTATACGCTAAAATCTTATTACATTTCTAATTTGATAGATTTTTTAAGGTGTTTTGATTACAGAATAAAATCTGAAAGTTTAGAGGCAAAAATTTAGAGACATACAGTTTCAATAGAAAATTACAGATAGAATTATCATTGTCTTTACTCCAGCCTAAATAACTTTTCTGTAGACCTGTTGCAAACTTTTAAATTTATGACAGTTAGATCAAGAGTTCAGAATATCTAAATGTTCTAATATTTTATTCACATTTTTGATTATCAGGTTATATTGCGCAATAAGTTGAGTTTGAGATAGTTAGGTTTCAAAAATGAAAACTGAAAATGGTTTATAATTTTTAGTTTTAATTTATGATTTATGCGTTTTCTAGGACTTATGTAATTATTTGATCTTAAACCAATATAAAATCTTGTAGGAAATTTCATATGTTTTTATTTTCAGGCAATTACGTCAGCATTAGCATTACCCAATGTGGAGGTTGCTGAATTCGCACATCATTTAGCCCTGAAAAGGGCTGATTATTATTACTCTCAATATTCCTTGCCTATTTTTTAGCTAAAATTAATAAGTCCTTAGCTTCTTTGTCGACCATAAGTTTCGTTGTTTCTGGTTTTTGTCTAAGGCTAGATATACAGGGTGTCCCGAAGTCCCA
>NW_022639570.1:709733-718609 GCF_010583005.1 Odontomachus brunneus | reverse complement strand
ATCCTTGTTTCGAGATTCCTGAGCTTCCTCTGAAAGTAGTCCTATAGGTATTAGCCCAAAGGATCTAATTATATTCGCTCCATGAAAAAGTATCTTGTGCACTGATGCAAACATGTAGAACCATTCATACAAATTTAAGTACAGAATACGTGTTGTCCTTGTATACTCCTCAAACTTTTCAGCATCTACTCTCATACCACATGCAAGCGTTTGCAAGATAATTGAAAATTTATAAATTAATTGTTGATCAACACCAGTAATTTCTGATGCTAATTCTGGGTCCCGAAAAAATCGTCTTGCAGTATTTCCATCATTTGAATTTCCTGAGCCTTGTTTAGGATAATCAATGTGGAGACCAGTTCTCGTTCTGAATTCTTTCTGAATCCTTTTCTTAGTTTTCTTTATTTATTCTTTGTGTTCATCTGTTCTCGCTGACCATTTCTGAAATTCTAACCTGTAAGCTATGTGGAGTATACATTCCATAAACCGAATCCAGACATGAAGAGTTGAGAGCCCGTATTCAAAATTTTCCTTATTTTCAGATTTCTGGGTTAATTTTCTCAAATCATTCATTTCTGAAGGGGTAGCTCCACATATCGTACACGATGCAGATGAAGCTGTGCCTGTTATAGCCTGACAAACTTTCCCGTCTATCATGGTTAGTTTCATGTCGTGATCAATTTTGAATTTACCAAAATTTGTCTGAATGTCTGTTGGTAGTAATGATTTAATTTCAGCTTGAATAATATTTATCTTAGCAATAGTTTTTTTCTGAGGTTTCCTTTGCATATTCAAAACTTATTGGTCGACAGAATCTGGTTGAACCAGGCTGAGGATTACGCCAAACTGTGGTTTGGCCATAGGTACCATGTAGTTCCAAAGTCAGTGGAACCATGGATATCATGAATATTGTTTCATCCGATGTGGTTCCATCTTCAAATTTCTGCTTATATTCACTTTGATCGGATGCCCGTCACAGCCCCATTTAGAAGTCAGAGTCAAACATCATTGGGTCTTTAAATCTCTTAGTACATTTAAAACATCTTCAATTTGCATAATACGAGAGCAAGTATGATTTAGCAATTCCTGCAAACTTATACGCACGTATTTCTCAGTGATAATAATACTAGTTGTTAAAGGGTAACATCTTTCTCTTGCAGATGACAAACTTTTAAAAGACATAAGAATATTAACATTCTTTGCTATGAGACGCATTCTGAGGGTATCATACTGCCATTTCGAAAGCTTAATGTCTTCAATAAGAGCAATAGACTCATCTTCAGTAAATGGCATAATTTCCTTCTCATCGTCATCATCATCAGTATAATTCAAAAGATTTTTTATTTGTTTAATTAAATGCTTTTTACTTTTAAGCTTTTAAAAAACGCTTCTTTGATTTCCTCTGAAGAGTAACTATCAGGCATACATTGAATTTTTCGAAATTTTGTAGACCTTGAACTCTCATCAAAAGATACTGATGGCCTTCCACGTTTTTCATTTTTGTTAAAGAGGACATTAAAATCTGTAGCTAGCCAATTTGAATTCACTTTTATAAATCAAGCTTCATTATTACAAACTTGATTTAATTTTGATTTAAATATTGGAATAAATGAACTATCGATTTGCTTTTCTAAACTACTTCACTGTTCAGCATTGAGATCATATTTACTTTTAATTGAAACTACTAAGGACTTCGCATTTCTATCCTGTTTTCCTAAATTAAAAAGTATTTCACATAATAAATGTTTAGGAATTTGTATGCTATCCATAATTGTTGTTGTGAATATATAAACCTTCGACGAAATTGCTTCCGTTTAGAATATGGCTATGGAGAAAAATAAAAGAGATTTATTGGGAGTGTGAATAAGTTCTCGCCGTTTTTTGTGAAAATAAATCCTTTATTTAAAAAAAATAAAAAAACAAGTCAATTAAAGTATTGCCCATCGCTGGAGACTACTTTTCCCCATCTTTCTGGCAGCATTTGAATTCCACGTCGAAAAAACGACACTTCTTTTACGGCTATCCACGAATCGATCCATTTTTTCGTTTTTTCATACGAAGTGAAGTGCTGCTCAGCCAGGCCGTTAGTCATCGATCGAAATAAATAGTAATCAGAAGGCGCAATGTCTGGAGAGTACGGCGGGTGGGGTAGGATTTTCCATTTCAGCGTTTCCAGGTATGTTTTGACCGGTGACGCGACATGCGGCCGAGCGTTATCATGCAGCAAAATCACCTTATCGTGTCTTTGCTCATATTGCGGTTGTTTTTCTTTCAATGCTCGGCTCAAACGCATCAATTGTCGTCGATAGAGATCTCCTGTGATGGTTTGGTTGGGTTGGAGCAGCTCGTAATACACTACCCCCAGCTGATCCCACCAAATGCAGAGCATGAGCTTGGAACCGTGGATATTCCGCTTTGGCGTTGATGCTACTGCTTCGCCGGGCTTAACCCACGATTTTTTACGCTTGGGATTACTGTAGTATATCCACTTTTCATCACCAGTCACAATACGATGTAAGAAACCTTTCCTTTTTTGTCGTTGAAGCAGCTGTTCACACGTGACAAGACGCCGTTCGACGTCTCTCGGCTTCAGTTTGTATGGCACCCAAGATCCTTTCTTTTGTATCATTCCTAATGCTGTCAGACGTTTCGAAACTGTTGTTTGATCAACTCCTAATGATTTTGCAACATCGGATTGCGTCTGACATGGATCTTCAGCAAGTAATGTTTCCAATTCTTCGTCTTGAAACTTTTTTGGTGCACCACTGCGTTCTCTATCTTGAACATCAAAATCACCATTTTTAAATCGGTTAAACCAATCTCTGCATGTTCTTTCCGACAGAGCATGATCACCATAGGTTTCTACAAGAATTCTGTGTGCTTCAGCTGCAGATTTCTTCTGAATAAAGTAGTGCAATAAAATTCCCCGCAAAAACGGTTTATTTGGCACGAAATTTGACATGTTTTACGCTACGAAAAGAAAATGTTCTTTATAGATTAATGGAAAGACACGCACTGATTTTAAACATAGGTTATAGAACTTCAATATAGATGCGTCATCATCTTGAATTATATATACAAAATTTTTATACCACCATCTGATGGTGAAACGGCGAGAACTTATTCACACTCCCAATATTAAATTTGATAGTTATACAATTATCAATCCCAAAATATCAGAAAAGTAAAAGGAACTCTGTATTATCTCTGGAGAAATGAAAACATATAGTTAAAGAAATGTGAACGCATCATTATATTATATTAATATAAAAAACTATATACAAAATGCTGACGGAAAGAAGTAATATTGTCTTTTTTAAAGATAATAATAAAACCTATTAATTCCTATTAATTAAAAAATAAGTGAAAATGAACAGTGAATAAAGATATAATTATTATAAAAAAAGGAATTCCACCAACTATCATTATTTTAGGTATAAATTTTACAAGATAAATATTAAAATAAAACTTATTGTTGGAATTTATTGTAATTTTAATTAAATGTTTTAATTAACCTTCACAAATAATTCTGTTGTTTACTTATGCAGATATTATTAGAATGTCTATTCATAAATTGATATTTTGAAACTAGAGCCAAATGCTTTTCTTTCAGTGGAACACTTACAATCAGCAAAAAACTTAGAATTTCAGAAAGATAAGTGTCAGATATTTTATGATTTTAAAATTTAAGATTGTGTGATATTGAGTTATAGGATTTGGGGTTATGGGATATAGGGTTATTGAAGGTTATTGAGCTATTAGGTGTTATGGAGTTATTAAATTTATGTAAGTGTTAAAAGGATTTCAGGATATTAAGATAAGTATCAAATATTTCATGATTTTTAAATTAAAGATTGATATTGAGTTATAGGATTTGGGATTATGAGGTGTAGGGTTATTGGGTTATTGGAGGTTATTGAGTTAATGGGAGTTATAGGGTTATTGAATTTACATAAGTGTTAAAGGGATTTCAGATTATTAGGATAAGTGTGTCAAACATTTCATGATTTTAAAATTGTGTGATATTGAGTTATGGAATTTGGGGTTATGGGGTGTAGGGTTATTGGGTTATTGGAGGTTATTGAGTTAATGGGGGTTATGGGGTTATTGAATTTACATAAGTGTTAAAGGGATTTCAGGTTATTAGGATAAGTGGGTCAAACATTTCATGATTTTAAAATTTAAGATTGTGTGATATTGAGTTATGGAATTTGGGGTTATGGGGTATAGGGTTACAGTTTTTTTTTTTTTTAATCGGCCTTAGAGATCTTTGTAATTTAATAACGAGTATTTCAAGATAAAAATCGTTGCATTTGGTTGAGATTTGAGACCTGTAGCCAATTTTGAAACAACAAACATGGAGTTCCCCAGTGGATCGGAGTGGACGAATCACCTTGAATTAAGTCCGGCTTAATAATTTGACAATACGAATCCGCACCGAATATAAATTGAATGGATTCTGGTTTTCCGAAGTTCGGATCTGCTAGTTCTAAACCATGAAAATGATTCCATGAATATGGCTTTACCTCGAAAGACAGGACGTCTTTAAACTTTAAACTCGAAAATTTAAATGTGGCAATACGAACGCTTGTAAAACGTAGAAGACTGAACTATCATGGATTGAGTGGATTTCAATATGAACGACGTCTTTCGTGCGACCCGAGTGCGTTCCGCCAATTCCAAGTAACGGAATAGAGGCTGATTTTCGAGATAGCCCTAACAATTTCACCAAGTCTTCGATAACGAACGATAGCTTAGATCCAGGGTCTAAGAGTACACGGATTGATATTAAGCTGCCATCCAGCGTAAGCGGTTTGGTGGCTGGAGCTCGCTCTGTATAACAAGCGAGTGATGAATCTAGTCATTTCGCGGCCGGGACGTGGACGGGAGAGAAGCCTCACAGATCTACTTGACGTTTGAACGGACTTCTTAAAATTTGAACGAGACTCAACATTCCTGTGTATCGAGATGTGATGTTTTTGTCACACTTCTTGTAACGACGTGAACTCTTACATTGACGTATAGCATGACCCCCCAAGACAATTGTAGCAAAAATTTAACTTCGTAACCGTACGCACGCTATGATCGATAGGCTGCGAGACATATTTCAGGCAGTTGAACAGATAATGAGCGGATTACGAAGCGGACAATTAGCGCCACCTCCAATTGACGGAGGTTGCCATAGCGAGCATACTGTGTGATCTTGTATCTAGTTTTACCAGTGAGCCCGATACGTCTTTTGTCTTTGATCGTGCCGGAAGACGAGGACTCCAAATGCTCCCAAGCTGTTGTGTGGCCGATCAGGAATTCTTCAAATAGACTATATGACGGGTATGTGGTGGTGGGTCCGATTCTGATTTCCCAAGCCTCCCGGATCTCATCATCGAGCAATCGGCCAAGATGATGTATCAAAATAGGGTCCCAAGAGGATACATCGCAGCCCAAAGATTCGAGTGCTCCTCGCGTCTCAGCGATTCTGGCGAACATTGTGTTCAGGTCCTTAGCCGACTTTGATTTAATCGGTTTTAAGGCGAAAATATTATCAACTTGCATTGATATCAGTATTCGCTTATTTTCATAGCGCTTGATCAAGGTCGACCAAGCGATTGAATAAGTGGCATCTAAAATTTCAAGATTTGAGATAAGACATGCTGCATCCCCTGAAAGATAGGTTTTTAAGTATTGAAGCTTTTCCACGTTGGGAATTTCATTGTTATCCCCAATCATCGACTTGAACAAATCGTGAAACGTTCGCCAACGGGGAAGAAGTCGGGTAATCGCCCGAGAACTTAGATAGGTCAAGTTTTGAAACGGCCTTTTGACGATTAACGGCTTGAGCATCATAAACAGCTGTGTCAGAAGCGCGTGAGGAATGACGAGATACGTCGAGCATTTCCTGTTGGTCAAGAAGTGTTACTTTTGCTTGAACGTAAAATTCTTGACATCTCTCGTAAGTTTTATGTCGAAAGTACGACTTCTCTTCGTGCGTGTCAAGACTGGTTTGGCAGATCTTACCATGATCTGTCTGAAATTTGATCCAGTTAGTTTCGAGAACCTCCAGCCGAGTGATCACCATGTGACGAGAGAAGTTGTCATGTGCATCTTCCATCGCGTCCACAGTGGCATTTTGAATCATTAGAAACTTTCTCATTTCCATCGAGATGTGCACAGGCAGTTCTGTTACATGACGTGAAGTCGTAGATCTTCCGGGACTCGGAGACGACATAATTATGCTGTTAGAATAGGTTCACACAAGAACACGTTGGAGTGTATGCGTCCGAGATTTAGTCTGCTGTGGAAAGAATACTCATGATTATTAGTGTATATTTCTCGATTGCCTATACTGCGCATCCCAGGTGCACACCCTCGCGCCAAGGATCCGGCTCAAAGGACCAGAAGATATTAAAAGTAATCGGAGAGATTGAACGTACTGACAGATTCATTTGGTGGAAGTGTGGTTGGGGAGCAATCATTAAAGGCAATATCAGTTGGAATGAAGAATAATAATAATTTATGTTAACAAAAAACATGAGCATAATGAAATATATTTAAAAATATGATAATGATATTCTACACTAAGTCAAAACGAAATATCGTATTTGAGAGCATTGGTCATCAAACTTCTGGAGACGAGTCCGGGCGGTTCAATTTAGCCTGGGGAATCTCCGGAGACTTGTCCGGTCAATTCATAGACTTGCTGAGGCATACAACATGCTACAGTGGGCGTGTTACTGCAAGGATCTCAAACCTCCGAAGATTGTATTCGGTCAGTTTATTGGCACTGGGTGATTTGAACCTCCAGAGATCGTCTGATCGATTGTAAATCTTATGTGGGTGGACCTCTCACTCCTCTTTGTTGGTCGACCATTTATATTATGGAGAAAAGGTATGTCCGATTTGACCTCAGACGTCTCTCAGTGGTTGTAAGCCACTGCCTCTCCGCTAAGAAGGTGTTTTGAATTAGGGTTATACCGCAGTTTGAGTATGCTCGTTGTATAGAGCGTCGGGGACTAAGGATTGTTTTGGTACCCCGAATTTGACTTACTTGCATTAAAATACACACGTGTGAACTACGCATGAACTATGATGCGTCATCCACAATGGCAGATGACGCCTCGCTGTTGAGATGCGGTCGAGGCTCCTGCGTTGTTGAGATGAATCTTCCCGCTACACTCAGTTCAGATCACTCATACGAGACGCTTTGATGAATATTCTGTCTACATATCTCTTCTTTGGGCGTCAGAGATTTCCTGAAACTTTCTTCTTCGCTTGATCTGTTCTCGAGAGCTGACCTAAAACGCGACTAACAAGAAATTGTGTAAAAATCCTGCCGGCTCTCTTGACGCCTTCGTCTCATGCCTCTCCGCCACCCGCGGCACCACAGCGCCCTCTCTAGCCTCGAGTAATCGCCGGTGCTCAAGACAACGCGAGTTCGCATATTTGAGCCATCACCGCAGCGCTTGGTCTTACATTTCTCAAACATATACAGCTCTGATAATGAACCATTGAATGAATAAAATAACATCATTAGGAGATAAGAAAAGTACTACTCTTGGTCGGGGTTTGAGAATCTAAAACTATTTTTTCTTAAATACTACCATTATTATCTACCATTATTAATACTACCATTATTATCTACAAAATTATATATAATTGATGATTGGACGTGATTGGCTTAAAGTGAGCGAAGTTCTTTAGAAGGAAACTTTTTAGACAAAAATTATTTTTTTTAAAGACCAAATAAGAATGATCATCTTTTTTGTGTGCAGATGCGTGTATACAGTGTGTCTCATACTCTCCTCCGGGCATTTTGTGGGGACGTAGAATGGGTTGATGTGAACTTAAAAGTCCTATACCGTTTTGCGATATTCGCAATAATAGTCGAGATATTAATTAAAAAAGATTAAGGAAAAACGCACGCTGAATGGTAGAGGACCGGCCGCTCGAGTCAGTTTGTTTACAGCTGTTGGTTTTGTCGACTTCAAGTGTACTCTGCGATTTTTAAAATGGATGAAAATATTGAACAAAGAGTTTGCCTCAAGTTTTGTGTTGCCAACGAAATTTCTTGTGCTGAGTCGTTGAAAATGTTGGAGAAGGTCTTCGGTGAGTCAGTTTTATCGAAAATAGGAGCATACGAGTGGTACAAAGCATTCAAAGAAAGCCGAGAAGTGGTTGAAAACTTGTCTCGTTCCGGTCGACCTTCAACGTCTTCGACTGACAAAAACTTCGACAAAGTGAAAGAAATGGGAATGGAAAATCGTCATTCAAGCTTAAGAAAGATGGTTCTGGGTTTGGACATGTCTCAAAAGTCAGATTTATGGAAGAACAATTCTTAGATTTTGCACGACAATAATGCGCCGTCCCACACATTGACCCTTGTATGTAAATTTTTGGCCAAAAACTCAACGAATGTCATCGATCAAGTACCGTATTCGCCAGATGGCTCCGTGTGACATTTTCCTGTTCCCCAAACACAAATTACCACTTCGTGGAAGATGTTTTAAGCCCATTGAAGCCATAAAACAAAATTTGCAGAAAAAGCTGCAGGTCATACCGGAAAGTGCTTATAAGAAGTGTTTCGACGATTGGATTATTCGTTGGCATAAGTGTATCGCATCAAATGAAAGCTATTTTAAAAGCAACAAAATAAATTTGGGTGATTAAACCAATATTTTGTGTTTTATTGAATAATTCCCAGTATTTATTTGACAGTATGTATATTGGACTTTCAAAATACATACAAACAAATACACAATTTCAAGGTTAACCAAAGTCATTCTTATTTGGTCTCTTAAGGCTCCTGGGGAGTCGCATCATCCATCTCTTTTTAATGACGTCAGAAGCGAGAAAATTCATGCTAAAAATTCCTGCAAAAT
>NW_022639570.1:693134-709723 GCF_010583005.1 Odontomachus brunneus | reverse complement strand
TCGACGTATTTTGCAGGAATTTTTAGCATGCGTTTTCTCGCTTCTGACGTCATTAAAAAGAGATGGATGATGCGACTCCCCAGGAGCCTTAAGAGACGAGCAACTTTTGCCTAAAAAGTTTTCTTCTAAAACTTATGGGTTTTGAGATATTTCAGTAAATAAATTAAAATGAGCCACCTGTATGTGTTATATAGACTATCTGACATCAACCAGCAAGTATTGAAATAGCAAATAATATAGAAGTTAAGTTGACGAGGAGATGGCACAAATTGCGAAATAGAAGAAATCATAATTGATTCGAAAGGTGTTGAATTCACTGAAACTGTAAAGGAGTTTGTGTGTGTGGAACTTAGTTCCTGAGAAATTTGCAATTAAAGTTGGGTATCCGCGCAATTGTACGATAGATACTATAACTTAAGTTCAATAAGCAAAGATAGCTTAAAGCTAAGGGCCATACAAAAAACTTAAGCAATAAGACGTAAGCAGTAAGCAAATTGACCAATCACAGTCGTTGATTCTTTTTACGGTCCAAGAATCAACGACTGTGATTAGTCAATTTGCTTACTGCTTAAGTTTTTCTGTGTACCATGGCCCTAAAGCATAGTGGCAAAGCAAATTAACTCTTTCGTTAGTATTGATGCCATTTGGCGTTAAAAAGAGACGTGCCCATAGAGGACAACAATTTACATCAAGCATTTATTTTGCGATTAAATAATGCAAATTTTATCATACTTAGTATAGAAGGGTTTTCGGAGTTGCTGAATTCGATCTTAAAGTCAGAATTGTAAAATTTAAAATGATGGATTCAATATGAAAGATTATATATTTGAAAAATTAACAGTTTTTTAGATTTTTTTAAAACTTGGTATAGAGGGGGATTTTCGGGAACGCTGATTTTGTTTGAGAATTCATAATTCTAAGGTTTATAATGTCGAATATCGAAGATATTACAAGAAATGCATTAGATCACAAGCAATAGACCACAAAACAAAAGTAAAATAGATACATTGTAGTATAAATTTGATACTGCCCAGGTAGCAGACAGCCATGATAATGACGTGAATTTTACGTCCTCTGTTACGTTATTTATCTTTCAAGTTAACCAAATAATGACGTTGTTTGACAGTCCTAAGTCACAGACCAATGACGTCATATGTACATTTTTAACGTTTGGAAAAATGTTACTTTTAATATTTAATGAATGTTTATTTTAACATTTAGAAAATTTTTTAAATGTTAAAATACATGTTTATTAAATATTAAAAAACAAAACATTCTTCCAAAAGTTAAAAAAACGTTATTTTAATGAAAAAGGAGAACCCATTTTTGACGTTTTAAAAATGTCTTTTCAAATGTTCTTTAGATGTTTTTTAAATATTGGTTGCTTATTGGATAACAAATAAGTAGTAAATAAGTAAAAAATATTATATTCGTAATATTTATTAAATATTGCTATAATATTGCTAAAGTAATATTTCAAATTAATGTCACTGCAATTAATGTCTCTGCAACATTGCACTGCAATATGCAATGTTGCAACGTTATTATTATATGAAAATATCTATAAGAATAGCAAACTTATCTTTTTATTCGAAAAAGAAATTTGTCTATAATATGGTAAATTAAACGTTATCATAACGTTATTTTGCAAAGTCATTTTGACGTCTTAAAACATGACGTTAAATGTACGTCCTTAAAGGACAAATGACGTTACTGACTAATAATAGCGACGTCAAAATAACGACAGCTTGCTGCCTGGGTGATTACTTGCAGACACAATCATATACTATTTGATACTGAGTGAATAAACACTTCAGGTGTGAAGAAAGGAGGTAAGGAAGAAAGGAATTTAGGAGATGAAAATCTCTGTACATAGTTTTTAAAAAATTGAAAAGGAAGTTGATTTTTCGAATTATGATCCGCCATTTTGAATTTTACAATTCTGATTTTAAAATCATATTCAGTGTGTTCGAAATGTACGCGATCCGACCTTGAGATCGAGGATTGTAAGACTCTCAGCTGCGAAATCATGTGTCTGATGCGTGAAATAAAATAAAGTCATCGCTGACGCGAGCCTAACCGAACACGCGATTCGCGATATTTACGGCATGATATGATCCAATTTGAACTCCAAACAAACAAACAAAGAAGAAGACGGTTAGGGTCGCGAGCGATGATTTCGTGTCCAAGCTTCTTTTGTTCCAAATAATCGCAGCGATCTCGGGGGAAAGTATCTGCGAATCACAGCGCACCACGAAAAGTTGAAAAACGAAGTGTCATCCGTTCTCGCCACGACAAAACGTTATAACAGCCGCGCCTCGGGAATTCAAGTCAGTCCAGCTGTCGAATTATAGTCGCCGAAGCGAGCGAATCTGCAAGTCGAGTAGATTCACAGTGCCACCACGGAAAGTCGATCCGTCTCGAAGCTAGCTCGATCGGTCCTTAGTCGTCCTTATAACTAGAGGCCACGCGATCCTCAACATTCGACACTCGAAGATTTGAATCCTCGATCCAAACCGGCTGCATTCGGTTGCGTCGCCGACGTACCAATCCGCCGACTCAAGGTTCATTGTATCTCCGTCACTATTCATTAAATATTGTTAATACAAATCAACACGAATACGTTCCTTTCGCCTCCAATCCTATCAACCGCCTTCTACCCAAATCTCCTAACCATCGCTCTAATTTGAGTGGACCAGCGATCAATTGGCGATCGCCGATTCGCGATTGCTACCTCAAACACAGTGACTCCAATTAAAATCTCTGTATACCAAGTTTTATTTTTTATTTAATAATATTTTACTAATATATTAATAATATATTTAATTTATAAATATATTATATAGCCAAAACCACATATGTTTATAAAAGTAAAAACTGAAATGATTAATCATTCATACTTGGCGTAAATTTCTTGATATCATTACTTTTGTAGAGAGCATAAAATTGTCTCGTATTTTTTAATAGAGTATTTGCGAGAATTTACAATTGATCTGAATAAAGTTGTTTTAATAATATTTGTTTAAATATTTTTTAACTGAGCTCATGTTGTAATTTATTTATAATGATTTTTTTTTTGTATATAATTACGCGACGACTTTAGTTGAATATAAGTTAAATTCTCATTTCGACTATAACAGCTGAATTGACGAAATTCTGGAGGAACTTAATCGATTCCTTGGGTTTACATTTCTTAATAAAACTGTTTTTACTTTTTCTCTGCGTGCTCCAGCTATCTTAGCTCATAGTCTGAAATCGTGAATTTATGCGTAAGAAACATCTCCTTATCATAGAACTGTCCGTTGACTATGTTCTTCGTTAGATGACGGAATGATGAGAGTGTTACGATTACCAATTTACTGATTTGTAACTGTCATCACGGTGGAGTCAACTGACATTTCGCGCATACGAAAATGGGATTATAACGAGATTATATTTTTAATGTATAATACTCAGCAAATATAGAACATAACTGTGATATAAGTAACATGTAATATAACTGCTGTCATACGTTATTAATATTGAGATTACTTAATTTCCGTTATAACTGCGATATAACTATGTTATAAAACTGTTATGTTATTATGTTACTTACTGGTTAAGTTACATCAACAATATAATAGTAACATAACTTTAATATAACATGTTATATAAGAAGTCTAATGTTTGCATTACATTTCAGTTGTGCAATATTTTTATACACAAATGTGAAATTATATTTTAGATATTTCTCGTATATAAAATGTGATATTTTAATATATGCAAGGATCATTATCACGATATTGTAAAACTAGAGTTCTACAAAAAAAGTTCTTACAAAATGAGTCTAATCATAACTTTACTCTGTCAAAGTATTGTGAGAGAAAAAGAAGGAATATTCTTTCTCTTTTGCGAGCAAGTTGTAAGTTAAAATTTGATTACTGATACAACATTGTATCAATATTAATCGCATTGTGATTCGTGTCAAACATTTACCAATAAATATGTCATAACATTTTTTGAATGATATAAAAGTATATTGTAAATATTATCTACCAAGATCGTTACGGCGTATCGGCATCATCAGTTCCCAGACGATCGTTGAAGTTAAGCACTGAACAACATGATCTAAAAATGGGTGATCGCCTGACATCGCCTGGATCGAAACCACGCGAGTTTCACGAATAGTTGAAATAATACGGAATATGTGTCGCGAATCCGACGGATGAAGTTCCCGTCGGCCGGCGAACGAGCGCGCTGATCTCGCCTAGCGCAGGGCGCGGTGAGGTGTTTAGAAGATCGCCGAATGACACAAGACAATTAACTTACAATCACTTTTTTATTGATATACACCAATCACTATACTTGAACGCAAGCGAGGATCGACGGTTACAGCTGAACGACGGAGATCTTCTTGGTGCCGACGGCCGAGTCAGCTAATCGCGACGGAGATCTTGCTGCGCGCGGCGGAGGCGCTTCGCGTACGGAGATCTTGAGCGCGAGTGACGGAAATCTTCCGTGTCCCAGGCACCCGCGTTCGCGGCCGTCGATCCGACGCCCTTGCGATGACAGTGCACAAACAGTGATATACAATTATGAGTTGCGCGAGATCTTGTTGATGGTCAGCTGGAGTTTACACAGAGGGGAATCACTAGGTAGACGTCCTGACGATCGACCGTCGAGGTCGATGAGTTCCGACGCGGACCAGGATGCGGTGCCGATGAGAGCCGTAGCTTTTACGAGGCGACGGTCGCGAGGAGTACAACCTAAACGGAGATGAGAGAGCGAGACGAGAGCCGGCCCGAGAGATTGAGTGATATCTCTGGCGCTCGAGACGCCTCGCTTGCTGAATGAAAAACGCGAAAGCTGAACGCGTCCTTGGATACCTGAACCTTCGCGGACGCTACAGGAAGGCCATCGACAAGCGCGAGCGATAAAACCGAACTGTCGCAGTTAACGTAGAAAACGGCTCCTCAGGCGCGATGAGAGAACAACAGCTGATCGAGATGGCTGAGAGCAAGCGTCGTTAGCGACTTGTTGCGCGAAAGTGATCTGACCGGTGTCGTCGAGGAGCGCTTTTAACGAAAAGCTTCTGACGACAGGGCTATCGCCGATTGGTCGCGATTGCCGAGCGGCTCGCCCGCCGCGAGAAAAATGCCTTATAAGGACCACTTGGCAACATCGGCGATCTAACGCGCGAGTATACTCGCGCTAGCGTTTATTTGTTTGGCCGAATGGTCGGCTTGGCAACCGCGACCAGCGAGCGAACTTTAGCGTGAAAAAAGCGGTTTTACGCGGGGGATCGCTCGGTTGTCGCTAAGAGATTTGCTCGACCGAAAGTTCCAGAACATTCGGCCGACTTTTCGAGATTGCCTTTGGCGATCTCGAACATCCCGCCCGCCCTGAAGCCTCCGCTTCAGTAGACATGACAGGCGAGGAGGCTTCGGAGATAGCAAGACACTGAGCGCAGCTGGGCATTAAAGGTGAACTTAAAACTAACGGGGCGCACGCGACTTATAACTATCGCGTAATTATGCGGGACTCGCATCGGACTCGATTGGTAGCACGCATACTTTATTGAGGGGCCGTGTCAATTCTGACGAAGCCGTTCGCACGGTGACGACGCGTGTTAATCCGTCAGCTTCGGGATGTGTTTTAACGACTCGAGCGAGCTCCCATTTGCAAGGCGGCAGATTTACGTTCTTGAGAAGAACGACCTGGCCGATTCGAATATTTGGTGACTTAGTTCGCCATTTACTTCTTTGCTGGAGAGTATTGACGTAGTCTGAATACCACAACTTCCAGAATTTTTCGGTCAGATGTCGGATCTGTTGCCAACGGGATAGTCGGTTTTCGCTGACGTGTAAGAGAGACGGCTCGGGGCTCGTGGTCAGCGAAGACCCGATCAAAAAATGACCCGGCGTAAGACAGTCGAAGTCGTCGAGGTTATCCGATAGGGGGGCGATCGGGCGCAATCCTCAATACTACAGAAGAGAGTGGTGAACTCCTCGAACGTAAGAATATGGGTGCTTAGAACGCGTCGCAAATGATGTTTGAGGCTTCGCATTCCCGCTTCCCAGACACTACTGAAGTGTGGAGCGCTAGGCGGGATAAAGTGCCACGAAACATTGTCGGTGGCGATCTTATTTTGGAAGTTGGCCTCTCGGATGACGGCTTGATAAGCGGCTTTCAAGTCCCGATCAGCGCCGACGAATGTGGTTCCGTTATCGCTGTAGAGAGATTGCGGAAGTCCGCGGCGGGCGCAGAAGCGATCGAATGCGTTGAGAAACGAACCGATTGAGTAATCAGAAACGAGCTCGAGATGGATAGCGCGCGAAGCTAGACACACGAATAAGGCAATATAAGCCTTATGCGATTTGCTTCCTCGGCCGGCTGATGCGCGGATGGCGATCGGGCCAGCGTAGTCGATTCCGCTATGAGCGAAACTGCGAGGCGGAGCGGTGATGCGGACCGATGGGAGATCGCCCATCTTTTGAATCGGGGTGGCGGGACGCTTGCGTGTGCAGACGACGCACCGATGAATCGCCGCCTTGACGATCGCGAAGCACCCAGAAACCGCGCCGAACGACACTCAGCGTTAACTGCAACCCGGCGTGAAGTAATCGAATGTGCGCGTGATCGATGAGTAGAGCGACAAGCGGATGAGCGGCGAGCAAAATCGGGTGTCGCTTTACAGAGGGACTAATTGCTTTTCAGAGCCGCCCGCCGACGCGCATCAATCCGTACTCATCCATGAATGGGTTGAGGGCGAGAAGCGGGGTACTTGCGGGGAGACGTCGGCCGTTAAGAAGAGCGCTCCGAGCGTCGGAAAACAGTTCCGACTGAATCCGGGTGAACCAGAAGATACGCGCAGAGGTCACCTCTGACGCTTGAAGAGAATGACCGCACGCGAGATCGGCTGGGCGATCGAGATTTCTGCGACGGCACCGCGATAGGAAACAGAACATGTAAGCCGTTACGCGGAGGAGTCGCGGCCATGACGAGAATCGGTCCGCAAGATCCCATTGTGGGGTGTTTGGGACGGACAAGAGTGTAACGGTTCGCGCCTCCGGAGGTTCCTCCAGATGAAGTGTAGCCCGGCTCGGCCACAGGTCGCGAGACAAGCTCAGCCAGGGAGGCCCACGCCACCACAACTGATGAGAGACGAGTTCGCTCCTGAGCAACCCGCGAGAGGCACAGTCGGCGGGGTTGTCGGACGTGAGGACGTGTCGCCATTCGACGCCTCGCAATCGACCCTGGATGTCTGATACTCGATTTGCGATGAACGTTTTCCATCGCGACGGGTGATGGCGGAGCCAGGAAAGAACGACGAATCGGACCAACATGTGCATTCTAAGTTCTCGATTCGGATAAACGAGCGAATGGCATCGATTAAATGAGACAGAAGGACCGCGGCCATTAATTCCAATCGTGGAATTGTGACGGGCTTGAGTGGTGCTACCCTAGATTTTCCTTGCAACAGGGTAACAGTGACTGAGCCATCTGAGTCGATGACGCGAAAGTAGACGACGGCGGCGTACGCCCCATTCGACGCGTCAGCGAAACCGTGCAACTCCGCAGCGCCGAGCGCAGAATAACCAGTCCAACGTGGTAGACTGATGTCACGGAGACATGAAAGATCGCGATAAATGCGCCGCCAGCGCTCGAGCACGGCGGTTGGAACGCGCTCGTCCCACGAGACGCCGACCTTCCACAGCTGTTGCATTACGAGTTTCGCCGCGAGGATGACCGGCGTGACCAAGCCGAGCGGATCGTATAGTTTGGCGATAGCGGCGAGAATTTCGTGTTTCGTTTTCTAAGAAGCAGGAGAAAGAGACACGCGAATTTGAAAAGCGTCTTGTTTTGGACTCCACTTTAGTCCAAGCACGTTTACCACGTCGGATTTCGGCTGCATGACATCCCGTGATCCGATTCGTCTATATCGGATAAGAGCGCGGGGGAGTTGCTGGCCCATTTTCGTAGTTCGAACCCATCGCGCCTCAAAAGGAGAATCAGCTGATCTCGAATCGTGCGGAGCACCTCCTCGTTGTCATGCCCGAACAGGACGTCATCGACGTAGATGTGATCGCGAATGATCGACGCGGCGCGGGGAAATGATTCGCTTTCGTCAAGCGCGATTTATCGAAGGACTCGCAGTGCGAGAAAAGGAGCGCAGGCCATACCGTAGGTCAATAGTTGATACGCGACAACGGCACCGTGAATCGTTTCTTTCCAAAGCATTCTTTGGAAATCGAGGTCTTGCGAGTTAATAAGAATTTGGCGATACATTTTCGCGATGTCGGCCGAGCATACGCACCGGAACTGTCGCCACTGCAGCAACACCGCCGTGAGATCCGCTTGCAGTTTGGGACCTGTCATTAGCTGGTCGTTTAGGCTCGAACCGGTCGAAGTGAGACTCGAAGTGTTGAAGACAACGCGAACCCGAGAAGTGAGGCTTGAGTCTCGGAAGACCGGGTGATGCGGCAGATACACGCAAGGTTCAGATCCGCCCGTCCGTAGTGCGAGCTGCAAATGGTTTAATCGAGCGTATTCAGTCACAAACGCGCGGTATTCAGCGAAGAGATCGGGCTGATGTTGCAAGCGTCGAAAGATTGCGTGTAGTTGTCTCTCGGCGAGGCGTCGCGAATCGCCGAGGGCGATAGGGCGTTCGGATTTGAATGGGAGCCGCACTACGTAACGCCCGGTCAGGGTGCGCGAATGCGTTGAAAGGAAATGCGCTTCGCATTCCTCATCTTCGGGAGACGCGATGGTTTGACGCGGAACTTCCTTGACCTCCCAAGATCTCTGAACGCTTTCCTCCAAGGAGGGCGAGTGGAAGCAGTGTAGCGACGAAATAGAGATCTCGCCCCGCGAGGAGGAACGCGAAGAGCTAGATGCAGAAACAGCATGAGGAGGAGTCGAGGTCGGCCCTGAAATTACCCACCCAAAGATCGAGTTCTGAGCAACTGGTTGATTACGGTTGCCTTTGAACACTCCGTCGAGAATGATCGCGCCGTAGACGTCCGCACCGAGAATGAAGTGAATCGGGTCGTCGCCCGTAGGATCTGGATCGGTTAGTGAGAGCGATGACAGGTGTGAGATCGATGCGAGCCCCGCGACATGACGCGGCGCATACGAAGTTAACGAACGAAGAATGAGCGCGGTGGTTGTAACCGTCGGAGATGGCGAGTTTCGCGGCGACACCGAGATACACGCGGCGTGGCGAAAGGTGCCTGCGCTGACGCATCCGACGGCCGACACCGAAGTCGGCATGCGACTCCGCTTGAGTCGCAAAGATTGAACAAGATGCTCCGAGATGAACGTCATTTCGGAACCTTGATCCAACAGCGCGCGAACATCGCTTGAACGGCCGTCGACTCCACTGACTTTAACTCGAGCGGTGGCAAGTAAGATTTGAGACGAAGCTCGCTTATTGCGCGAGGCGAGAAGCGATTGAACAGCGGCTCGAGAGCTGTCGCTTGGAGTCGACTGACCGGTACAGTATTCGGTTTCGGGTTTAGCAGCGACCGACGAGCTCGAGTGAAGCAGCGAATGATGTCGTTGATGACAAGATCGACAGGAATATTTGCTTGTGCAGTCCTGCACGGAATGACTTTGACTCAGGCAATTAAAACAACGACCGTGCTTCTTGACGAGCTCGCGACGCTGCATCGGAGTCCCTCGCACGAATGACGGACACGCACTAAAGAAATGACGCGATTTACAGATCGGACACAGCGGAGTCGTGACAGCTGACACAGTTGCGGCACTCACTTGTCGAGTTTGATCACTCCGAACACACATTTTAGATGACGCGGCACTCGCGAATTCGTCGAAAGCGCGCGCGCGAGATACCAAAAATCTATCGAGATCGTTAAACGACGGAGGCTCGGCGTGATCCGCGACTTTAAGACTCCACGCTTTTCGAGAAGAAGAATCGAGACGCTGGACCACGAGATGAACGAGTATATCGCTCCATAGATCTAACGGACTGCGCGGCAGATATATGAGCGAAGCAATCACGATTTTAACTTGATCGTGTAGAGTTTGAAGCTCGACGGCGGATTCACGCGTTACAGTGGGCAAATTCAGCAAAACTGATAAATGTCGTTGCAAGAGCCGTCCTTTATTCTCGTAGCGCGAAACGAGAGCTTGCCATGCTATGTCAAAATTAGCGGCGGTAACCGGGAGATTATTAATACAAGAAAGCGCTTGACCTTTAATACACGACGTGAGAAAGTGCATTCGAGAAAAATTATTTAATTCGGGATTCCGAATTATGAGAGACGTGAATCGATCACGGAAAGACTCCCAATTATCCAGCTGGCCGTCGAACGGTGGTAAACAAATAGGCGGTAATTGAGCGAGAGACGCCGAGTTAGCGCGTTGATGCTGACTCGCGTTTGAGTCGTTATGAGGACTTACGGGAGGCTTGAGTTCCTTGAGAGCCTCGGTGAGATGATCCAATGTTGATCTGTAGATCTCCTCAGTCTGATCGAAGCACTGCCCGCTGAAGTAGTCGACCGACTCTTGCTGCGTGGCTGGCGTGGACTGGAGGATTACCGCGTTGCCACTCTGGAACTGCTGCCACAGCTCACGTAGCGCAGAAATGCGCGAACGAATCTTCGCTGGCGTCAGATTAGCTCGTCCCAGTTTTTTTAAGTTTTCGAGGAACCGATCGATGGAACGCTGCAGCTGCTGCTGCCGAGTCCATACTTCAGCCATCATGAGAATCACTTTTTATTGACAGCTTTTATCTTGTGTCACTCTCACCGATCCGGCTCGAAGGACCAGAATCTTTGTCGCGGGTCCGACGGATGAAGTTCCCGTCGGCCGGCGAACGAGCGCGCTGATCTCGCCTAGCGCAGGGCGCGGTGAGGTCTTTAGAAGATCGCCGAATGACACAAGACAATTAACTTACAATCACTTCTTTATTGATATACACCAATCACTATACTTGAACGCAAGCGAGGATCGACGGTTACAGCTGAACGACGGAGATCTTCTTGGTGCCGACGGCCGAGTCAGCTAATCGCGACGGAGATCTTGCTGCGCGCGGCGGAGGCGCTTCGCGTACGGAGATCTTGAGCGCGAGCGACGGAAATCTTCCGTGTCTCAGGCACCCGCGTTCGCGGCCGTCGATCCGGCGCCCTTGCGATGACAGTGCACAAACAGTGATATACAATTATGAGTTGCGCGAGATCTCGTCGATGGTCAGCTGGAGTTTACACAGAGGGGAATCACTAGGTTGACGTCCTGGCGATCGACCGTCGAGGTCGATGAGTTCCGACGCAGACCAGGATGCGGTGCCGATGAGAGCCGTAGCTTTTACGAGGCGACGGTCGCGAGGAGTACAACCTAAACGGAGATGAGAGAGCGAGACGAGAGCCGGCCCGAGAGATTGAGTGATATCTCTAGCGCTCGAGACGCCTCGCTTGCTGAACGAAAAACGCGAAAGCTGAACGCGTCCTTGGATACCTGAACCTTCGCGGGCGCTACAGGAAGGCAATCGACAAGCGCGAGCGATAAAACCGTACTGTCGCAGTTAACGTAGAAAATGGTTCCTCAGGCGCGATGAGAGAACAACAGCTGATCGAGATGGCTGAGAGCAAGCGTCGTTAGCGACTTGTTGCGCGAGAGTGATCTGGTCGGTGTCGTCGAGGAGCGCTTTTAACGAAAAGCTCCTGACGACAGGGCTATCGCCGATTGGTCGCGATTGCCGAGCGGCTTGCCCGCCACGAGAAAAATGCCTTATAAGGACCGCTTGGCAACATCGGCGATCTAACGCGCGAGTAGACTCGCGCTAGCGTTTATTTGTTTGGCCGAATGGTCGGCTTGGCAACCGCGACCAGCGAGCGAACTTTAGCGTGAAAAAAGCGGTTTCGCGGGGGATCGCTCGGTTGTCGCTAAGAGACTTGCTCGACCGAAAGTTCCAGAACATTCGGCCGACTTTTCGAGACTGCCTTTGGCGATCTCGAACAACATAAAATGTCAGTTTTCTTTTTATTATTTAGACAAAATAATCATACATTATCACTTATCTGAACCATACTAATGAATAAATCGTTGGAATTCAACAAAAAATATATGTGCTAATTTGCTAACGGATAACATATAATTCTTGTATAACTTTAAAAAAAAAATATATAACTTACACAAAAAGCACTTGTCTTTTTTATAGACAAACGGGTTCTCTTATTTTAATGATTATCAAAATATTAGGTTAAATGTAAAATATGAAATAGGCAAAATATGAAGTTTAGGGAACCCATCTCTGATGAACCTTGACGTTGACATATGTTATAGAGGTCACCCACTTGAGTAATCTTCTGAAGGTTTTAGCTGTCGCTCGTTATTCGTTAAAAAGTTATTAACAAATGAAGTTGCATAAAATGAATGTAATTCTTGGACACCGTATATACAAAAACATCGAATTTGTACGCTAGGAAGGTGCCTGTTACGGTTTAGGTTAGTTTGAGTTAGGTTAAGTTATGTCACTCGTAATAATGTATTACGTTCAGTTGCACACGCACGCACGCACGCACCCACGCACGCACGCACGCACGCACGCACGCACGCACTAGGGTAGCTTACCAGGATTTACACAAAATCCTGGTAAGCTATATTGGAACGCAATGAAACGCGCCTTGAGATATTTAAAAGGTACAAAGAATTTTGAATTAAAATTTGCGAGGTCAGGAGTCATGAAATTATACGGTTACTGTGACGCGAATTAGAACAGGCGACTTAGATAATCGAAAATTCACTACTGATTACGTGCTCCTTAGGAAATAACGCGGTGTCATGGTGTTCAAAGGAGCAGCAATCAGTTTCGCTCTCGACAACTAAATCAGAATATATAGCAATCGCAATAGCTATCCAGGAGCTAATGTGGTTAAAAGAGTTGCTTATCGATTTAGATAGTTCATGTTTTAATGATGTAATAAGACTGTGTTCGGATAACCAAAGTACCATAAAATTAATTCATTCAAAGAATTACCATACTAAGTCGAAACATTTTGACACAAAATATAACTTCGTCAAAGAAAATATAGAAAATAAAATTATCAATTTAATTTATGTTCCTAGCGAAAATATGATCGCATATTCGCTAACAAACGAGAAAAATAAGTATTGTAATGGGAAAATGTGTTTGGAGGAAAGCGAATTAAGAAAGCTAGGTATATTTGTTAATACATGTTGAGTTCGAGAAGGGGAATGAAGACATGCGATCTTAGTACGTTGTGTGTTGCGCCATCTACATTCGTCCTATAGCGTATGGTCTTAATTTACTTTTGGTGCCTTCTTTTATCAGTATAGAGTGGTACCTATTCATTGTAGTTCTTGTTCGTTGTCGTACGTCGTTTAACTAAATGTGTTATACTCGTGGAAAATATATTTAAAATAATATACAGTTCGGCTTGCATATTTTTATTATACCCTCGCCATTACCACGCCAAAACTGCATGAGATATCCAATATTCTCGACTTTTTGGGTAAGGATGGGAGTTATGTCGGACTCGCATCGACTAAAACCCGCCTCAGGTGTCCCTCCTACGGTCTCTTCGGATCGAGCGCTCCGAGTACCGCTTTCGCATTCCCTCTAGAGCGCTCCCCCATCACGGTCTAGATCATCTATGCGGACTGATACAACAAGCAAGTGGAGAAGATATCACCGCGCCGCATTCCAGGTTAACCGGGCGCAGATTCTGCAGTCGGGTCTCAGCTCAACCGCAGACCCGCTCATCCCGCGCACAGAGGGAACACTTCCCACTGCCCGCATTCGCGCACGCAACGGAAAAGCTAAATCTAATGCAGACATATATCAAAGGTCGGGTTACGTCATAAACGCTGGGTGAACCCAGACTGAGCGCCACAAGTGCTCCTTCCCAAATAGAGTGGGGGAGATGGGTTAACCCTAACCCTACGCTGCAATTATATGTATATATACATGCACGCTAAACCTAATCTAACGCAAGATTATAAACTAACTCACAGCGCAGCTACCTAGCCAGGCGCTTCCAACGCATCGTCCTCCTCAGAGGAAGGAGACGTAGTGGAGGAAGCTCTCCTACCACGGCGATACTCCCGTGTCCTCCTAACACGTCCTGCCTCCTCTCTGGCTCTTTCCTCCGTCTTCTTCGCCAACATAACGTTCTTCGCAAAGTGGCAGAAGACATACTACGTCTCTCGACGTGTTACAGGTTCCCTAAGAAGGACATAAAGGGACAAGTCCTTGTCCACCACACCCCTCAGAACCACACACTCCCTGTCCCACGCAATGCACAGTTCGAGCATGCGCTGAACCGAGTCGACCCCGTCCCGACAGTGGGCACAGATCGGGCTATTTGCCTTCCGAATTCTGTGCAAGTAATCCGCGAAACACCCATGCCTACTCAGCAACTGGGTCATACGAAAGGTGAGGTTCCCGTGACCCCTATTGAGTCAGAGCTGAAAAACGGGCGTGACGGCTTCCGTTACCTTAGCATCGGGTGCATTTGGCATGAGGATCTCCCACTGGTTATGCATCAGGAATTGCTCCGATGCTCTGATTTCGGAGGCCGCATCAGCACTTCATTCTCCTCGTCTACGCAAGTTACGTTCACGAGAGTAGATGCGTCCGTACATCCCCAACAGAAGATTCAGCGGAGGAAGTCTAGCCAGCAACGTCCCTGATTCGAAGGAAACGGCACGATAGCCGCACACCACCCTTATCGCCATGTTCCGCTAGATGCACCTCAACATGCGTAAGACCTTCACAACGTGGGTCGTCTCGTGCCACACTGAAGATCCATACAGTGCTACCGCATGGATAACTGTGGCATAGAAGCGGCGTTTAATTTCCCGTGAACTTTCTAAATTAGGCATGAGACGAAACAAGATCCGCTTCATTTTCCCCATTTTGCCCTAGGTAAAGTGCGCGATGAACCGCCACTTGCTATCCAAAATGACCCCTAAGTACTATCCCTAAGTACTATCCCCTAAGTACTACCCCTAAGACCCTCGTGCTACTAACTTGAATGTCCTCTGAATCCACACGGACAACAGGTGGACGATCCAAACTTCTTGTTTTACCGGGAAAGATCGCTTCAGTCTTGGAGGTCGCCACCGTGACCCAGTCGTTCAATTCCACGAAGGACCCACGTCTGAGTATTGGCTTTCACAATCACCTCGACTTTTTGTGCCGCGATTATAATGAGAGTGTCATCCGCGTAACCAATCACGCTACATCCCTTAATCTCGGTGTGGAGGACCGTATTATACGTGACGTTCAACAACAACGGCCCCAACACCAAGCCCTGCAGAACACCAGCTCGCACAGGGTGCACACGCCTGCCGCGATCGCTCACCGGAAATTCTATCTGCAGATTCGATAGATAGCTATCGACGATCCTCCGCAAATAATCCAGGAACTCCTTGGTTTTCAGAACGTCCCTAATCACTGACCAAAAGACGCTATTAAAGGCGTTGGCTACGTCGAGATTGACGGCAATAACTATTCCTCGTAGCTTCATCCACCAAACGCTTCACCTCGAACAACACGGTCAACGTTGCATGTTGACCGGCCCTCTTTAAAGCCGCACTGGTTGTCGGCGAGGTCGAATCTAGGGTGATCGGCCATCCATCTGGTCAGTCTTTGGACCAACACCCGCTCCAAGATTTTGTCGACCTCATCAAGGAGGTAGATGGGCCTGACTTTCGGAATCCCTCCATCAGGAGCAGCAAGCTTTGGAATAAGGACGAGGCCGACTCTCTTCCAGATCAATACGAAGGTATTTTCTTCAAGGTACTTGATGAAGCAGTCGGTTTACCATAACTTCCGGCGCTTTCTTTCAAACAAGAGCCTTAATGCCATCTAGTCCAAGCGCTGTGCCCCTTCCTCTTCATGGCAAACCTCAGCAGATGTGATACCCAGGTCTTCTGACCAGACAACCTCTACCTCATCCCCGCCAGGTTCTCCAGGAGAAAAAAAAGAGTTAATAACTCAATCAAGAACTGCACCGTTCAAGGTCTCGGTAAGACAAGGGGACGCTCGTCTAAGCTTGTTAAGAACAAGCTTATAAGGCCTGCTCCAAGGGTCCGCCTCCAGGGTACAAATCAGTTCCCGCCAAGCCATCGTTCCACCAATAGGCTTCGTTCTTATCGAATACGTTCACGTATTCGTGGAACCTCAACGTCGCAGGCACGAGTAGCTGCCGCACGCAACCATTCCGCCGCACTCTCCGCCGTAAATGTGCCCTAATCGGTAGAGCCTATCGCATAGTCCAGCATAACGCATCTACGAGGGTGGTCTGAAAAGTTTCCGACCTAACAAAGATACAAGTCATTTTTTCTGAAAATTGTTTTTTATTTTTCAACATAGTCTCCTTGTAAATCTACACACTTCTCCCAGCGATGCTCCCATCTCTGTAACCCGTCGAAATAGTACTCGGCGTTTTTCTCTGCAAAATAATTGTTCACGAAGGTGATTGCCTCTTCATTTGACGAAAATCTCTGTCCTCCGAGCGCAATTTTTAGATGAGGGAACAAAAAGAAGTCGCTTGGGGCTAGATCTGGTGAGTAAGGTGGATGGTCAAGCAGTTCAAACCGTAATTCGTGGATTTTCGCCA
>NW_022639570.1:690419-692613 GCF_010583005.1 Odontomachus brunneus | reverse complement strand
AATTCAGCGGCCCAAAATTTCACTGTCGTAAATGATGGTGCAGAGTCCCCATACACAGAATCCAACTCATCTTTGATTTGCGTAGGCGTATTGCCTTTCAAAAACAAATATTTAATGACAGCTCGATACTCGATTTTGTCCATTTTCACAAAAACACTCACATCAACTTACTCAAACGACTGTTACATAACAACTGCGAGTCCAAAATGGCTGAAACTTCGGTGAGTAACTGTCAACAGATGAACAACGAAATTCACTAGCTTTTATTTACAAGTGCTGCTATCTTCACGTTGAGGTCGGAAACTTTTCAGACCACCCTCGTATCTTCATCAGAGAGAACAAAGTCGTCCAGACCCAAGATGCGAACTTCTCCCTTCATAACAGGCCTCGCAACGGTTGCCTCCTCACCCAGAACTTCTCTTAGTTGAGAGGCCAACGCATCCGTCTTGGTTATCCTCTTGACCCGATACTTCCCAAAATAGGCCGTTGTTCAAATTCCTACGAATCCTCGCATGTTAGATACCGAGGCCGTGTAGGGAGATCTTTTTCCTGGTTTTTTCAGGGCATCCGCGTACTGGAAATTGTCAGTTCGTCCCGTAATAGTAACGGCGGCCTTTTTCGGTGGCCTCCGCCTCTTTACCTTTAGATAAGATGCCACGTTCTGACTCGCCGCTTGACTCGGACAACTCTGGGCGCTACACGGAGTCATAACGACACACTGAAGAGAGTCTATCCGCACTTCCTTTATCTTGCTCTTTCTCCTGATAGACTGCGACTCATCCTTCTGTCCAGATCGTAGCGCAGGTACCCCACCACCAGCATCTGGTTTCGCCGCCACAACAATATTGGTCCTCTATGAGAGGGTGGCACCACCTGAACATCCGAAATGATCCTAGGGTCTCTCAGTTTACCAACCGATGCAGCGGGTTTCTCGACCAGAGTGCTGGCTTCTTCCACTTCCGCACTCTTGACAATCTTTCTCCTCAACTCGTCGACCATCTTAGAGATGATCGCGAGCTGCAGGAGAAACACATCCGTCTCATTACTTTGCCTGGCGACAGTAGGTCCGCGTTCCGAGACGGAATCGGACTGGCCAGACCACGCAGCTAGGGCCTCAAAACAGCCTCCATCTGGTCCTGCAGAGCTCTTCTAACTTCTTTCTTTCTATCGTCTTCCAAAACGCATTCTACATCCATCCTCTCCACCTGCGAACAGTGTCCCCCCTCAAGTTTCTTCCTAATCCTACTATCCTTAACTCTCTGCTTCCTTTTTCCGTCACCTCCTTTTCCCTTCACCTTGACCAGATATTGGGAGTACAAATAAGTCTCCGCCGTTTTTTTTTTAATCAAAAATTGGGCATTTATTGTGAAAGAACGGTACCTTATGTTTTATTCAAAATATTGTCCATCGCTAGCCACTACTTTTTCCCATCTTTCTGGCAGCATACGGATACCGCGTCAGAAGATACCACTTCATCTTTTGAAGCTATCCACGAATCGAATTTTTGGTATCTTCATATGATGTGAAGTGCTGCTCAGACAGGCCGTGCGTCATCGATCGAAACAAGTGATAATCAGAAGGAGCAATGTCTGGTGAATACGGCGGATGGAGTAAAACTTCCCAATTGAGTGTTTCGAAGTAGGTTTTGACCGGCGCCACATGTGGACGAGCATTATCATGCAGGAGAATTTGTCGTGTCTGGAGTAGTGGGCGCGTTTTTCCTTGAATGCTCGGCTCAATCTCATCAATTGTGTTCGGTAGAAAGTCCCAGTAATGGTTTCGGTTTGAGCAACTCATAATACACGACACCAAGCTGATTCCACCAAATACACAACATGAGTTTTTTTCCATGAATATTCGGCTTGGCTGTCGATGTTGAAGCATGGCCACGTGGTCCCGATGATTTCCTCTTCTTTGGGTTATCGTAGTGGATTCTTTTTTCATCACCAGTGACTATACGGTGCAAAAAAGTCTTTCGTTTATGCCTGGCAAGCAGCATTTCACATGTGCAAAATTGGCGTTCAACGTTTCTCGGCTTCAGTTCATATGGAACCCAGTTTCCTTGCTTTTGAATTATTCCCAACGATTTTAAACGATGTGAAATTGCTTGTTGAGTCACTCCTAATGTAAGTGCAAGTTCTTCTTTGGTACGAATCTTCCTCCAATAATGCTTCCAATTCCGCGTCTTCGTACA
>NW_022639570.1:682593-690311 GCF_010583005.1 Odontomachus brunneus | reverse complement strand
AACCCAGTTTCCTTGCTTTTGAATTATTCCCAACGATTTTAAACGATGTGAAATTGCTTGTTGAGTCACTCCTAATGTAAGTGCAAGTTCTTCTTTGGTACGAATCTTCCTCCAATAATGCTTCCAATTCCGCGCACTTTCGGCCTTCCGCTACGTTCTTTGTCTTCGACGTCAAATTCACCGTTCTTAAACTTTTGAAACCACTCACGACAACTTCTCTCACTTAAAGCAGCCTCACCATATGCTTCTACAAGCAATCGATGCGCCTCAGCTGCAGATTTCTTCAAATTAAAGAAGTAAATCAAAAGTTCCCGCAAATGACGCTTATTCGGCCCAAAACTCGACATTTTCGCACGAAAAAAATTATGTGATACTGATACAAAATCGCTAATATTTCAAGGTTATGGTGTTGCCAGATGTCCAACCTTACGATATGACGTTTTACATCTGATAATTTTAACCATAACTTACTGGTAGGGCCATCTTTTGTCAAACGGCGGAGACTTATTTGTACTCTCAATATTTAGCAAGCTCTTTCCCTGCACTGGACATTTTGAGCGTGTCTCTACCTTCCCGCAGTTTTTTTAACTCTTCCAGAGCCTCTTGCTTCAAGTCTTGCTTGGTCTTTTCGTGATTCTTTTTTAGTTCATCCAACTGAACCGCTAACTGAGAGTTCCTCATTTTAAGGTATAGAGAATCACCGACAGCCTCTGCCCTCCCAACTAAAATTAAGACAAGATCCTTCACCTCAGAGATCTTGTTTTTCATAAAGCTACTCAAACGACCCTGCATTCTCCCCGACTTAAGAGGGTCTCATCGATCACATCGAGGCCTTCACAAGCAAGGGCGCTTAACGCAGCCCGACGTTGTGTGGTACTCCTTTCTCTCAAACACCTCGCTAGCTTGCGAACAGGGTTTCGGGGTTTCCTCCTTTACCTACTTCTTCGAGACGGTCTTCTTCTTCCTATTTTTTTCTATTTTCATCCAATCGTCTATGTTTCCGTCCATCTCGTATTCCGTTATTGCTGTTGCTGCCCCTTCTTGGCGTCTGTCCTTCCCTTCCTCCGTACACGTATACCTATTCTTCGTGACCACTCTCCTCGTTTTCTTGGGCACCAATTTCTTTCTTCTATTCTTTGCCTTTGAAGGATCAGTGTCACCCGAGGACAGGATATAGGTGCATGTATCCAGCACATTGCCATCACTAGTAGCATCCGTCAGTCCCGAACTTCTGGTCCTCCTACTCAATGGGACATCATCAAGTGGATCCGTTCTCATAATTCTAGATCTATCCTGCCTCTGAACAGAATAAATTGCTAAGTCGTCCGTATAAGCAGACACATTGCAATACATCGGGGACTCCGGACTCGACGGATCGTGCTCACGCTTACGTTGAGAGAGAGGCTGCTCCGCAGCGAAGGTAGACTCCTTCATGACTCGGTTCAGAAGATCGATCGCCACCCCAGCATACGAAACTGTCCCCGTAATAGTTCCCTCAACCGAGCGCAAGGCACCATCATGCGCAATAGCATCTACTACCACCTATTTGAGTCAATCCTACAGCCCCGCAGGAGAAACGGCAAACGCCAATGCCGACTCTTTCCGACACCGACATCGGCCGACACTGACATAGCGTCAGCCAACTCCGCCACCTCAGTAGCACACTCGAGCAGCACCTGTTACTTGCTCTGAGGAACATGATACTCCGTCGCCATTTCTAATATCTCAGCGATAGCCATATTGTGTGGTGAGCCCGCCGGCAACTTACTACACAGTCCGACGTTTGTTGACGACAATGCAGAGTGCGGGACGATAACCCCGCCAAGCCGGTGCGACGTATCTGAGTCCGCCGCAGACTGGATTTCCCTCTCTTCTATGTCCATAATGATATATAGGGTTTAAACGAGGACCTCACCTCGAGTGACTTCCGGATCCTCATCTAGCTTGAGAGTAGGCTCCTTACAAGCCAACAACCCTTAACAAAGGGCTCTGCGGCACAACTGCTATCGCGTAAGCAGGATCTTAGGGGGCGACAGCAAGGACTCATACGCTGTTTATCGATACTCTTCGCATAAGTGTCTATGGAGATCAGCATCCAGACGTTCCAAACGAACGCACACAAAAAACTGCACAACGACAGAAGACCGTACAACTGTTCGTTTGCACTCACGTCTATTACGTGTACAAGAGACTGCCTCAAGTCTCACCCCGAAGGTCAGTGCGAACTCACATTTGCCTTCTACAAGCCATCAAAATTGGCCCACAGGAATTGGCTCTTCAGCCAAAAAAGTAAAAAATTACTAAAACCCAGCACAATGCGTCGAAAGGTTCCCAGTAATACTCCTATACAAGAATCCCCGAAAAGGCCAATTAAGAGCTAAAAAGGCCCTTCGAGATAAGCCAGCCTTTTGATAAAGTAAACCAGCACTGCAGGTCTCCAACGGTCTCCCGAGACCGTTGGAGAAAGTCCAATGACTTCACGACCTTCCGCTCACTCTCTACAGGCCTTGGAAAAAGACTCTTAAGAGTGCTGTAGACGTCCCCATGTACAAATATCCTTAGGTTGCATTATTTCTCTTCACTTGCATTATGCTTCATAACTACTTGTGCATATTTTTTAATATTACAAGATGAAAACGAATTAACCCTAATGATATGATATGTAGTATATTATACATAATAATAATAATAGCGTGAGCACAGATAAATTTGCCTATACAGGGTGTCCCATTTTAATCGATCACTTCAAATATATCTTGAACAGTGCATTTTAGGGAAAAATGTTTCAGATAAAAGTTTTGGGATTTCGACGGGGACATAAGATGATATCATTGGTTTCGAGTGGCGTCGTCAAGGTCAGGACAAGGTCACTTTGAATTTTAAGTGGAACCCCCCATTTTTCATTATTCTTATAACATACCTCGAGAGCTTTCCAAAACACTGTAACAACTTCGTGCGAGCTAGCACAAGTAATGTTTATAATCATCCGCGACGAAAAGATGAAAACCTTTGTTTTGATGGCAGTAGCTAATGTGATTTTTTAATGTCCAAGGTCATCTGAAGGACTACGTATTATGTATGGTTGAATTTGTTTTTTTATGAATTGCATTACTACATTAATGAAAATATGCTATTCCATTTTAAAAAATCGCGATGACCTCAAAATCTCAAAAACTATGAGAAAAACTCGAGAAAAATTTTTCGCTTGTCATAATATGTGTCCCTTTCAATTGAACAACTTTTCCCTGTAATATTTTTCCGTATCATCAAAAACAACGGAGATATTTTAAATGGTCGAGTTAGAGGAAACACCCTGTACATACAGGGTGTCTCAGATTTCCATGATAACTTTTTATGAGAACGTAGAACGGATTGAGGTGAGCAAGAAAGTCTTGTGCCGTTTTGCGATATCCGCAATAATAGTTGAGATATTAATTAAAAAAGATTGGTGAATGATCACGCGCAATATGGTAGATGAGCTACAGTGGCGCCGTCTGCCGTTGTATACGTATACATTAAGTCAAATTGAACAAAAAAGTTCTTTACTATTTTATAAATAACCACATAGATTTTTAGATTAATTAAAGAACATTTGTGCACTATGATATATTATCATATATATAATAATTTTCTTTAATATTTAAAAACCTATGTGGTCATTTGCAAAATGGTAGAAGACTTTTTTGTTCAGTTTGACTTGCAAGGGGAGGACCAGGTGACTCACCCTGGGATTTCGACCCCAATTTTTTTAATTATTCTGGAGATGAAAAAAAAAAGATACGTGTCTCAGCGTTTGATAGAATAAGCCTTAGTTTTGGAGTAATAAATTTGTGAAAATTTGCCATATCCGAAGCGCACCGCGGCACGCCATATGAGCCTTCCCGGTAACTGTACTTCCAACCAGTGCAATTGGCTTCGTGAGTGCGGTTGGTTTCGTGAGTTAGGTGCTTGCTTCATAATTCGTAAGATCCAAGTTCGCTCATGGAGGTAAGCAATAATTTTTTTTTTAATGAGTGTTTTTATTTATTTTTATTTATTTTGATGATATTGATATAGTATGCAAATTTTTGAAATAGAAAATTTAATTTAGTATCACATTCTAAACATTAATTTAAATTTAATTTTAAGGGAACTTTAATTCAAGTAATAATATTTGAAATAATAAATAAGTAATAATAATAATAATATATAAGTTATTTGTAATGGATAACATATAAAGGCAACGTATCTAAATTTTCAAATTGTTTAAATTTAAAATTTAATTGGAAATAATATTAACAGTATTTTAAATTTCTAGTTTTTAAAATAATTAATCGTAGAAAAAGAAGAATAAACAAACATCTGAAATGTGAATGTGAATATTTTTATTACAAAATTCAATTATTTAAGTATTGCGGATTTATTACAAAATTAAATTATTTCGATGCGGAACAATTACTTGGATGATAAACATCATAAAAACATTTAAAGCATATAAATTTTCTACAGTTTGCATAACGAATAAATGAAGGAGTATCACATACACATTTATTTTTCCGTAAGTCCGGAGGGAAACATATTTCGTTGACGTTTCGAAACACATTTCTTTCAGGAATTAATTTCGATGCAAACCAAGCGTACTTGATCATATCTGTAAAAGCTCCCGATAATAATTGTGAATGAATTAAAGAATAAATCTTTTTATGCTATATCTTTTTATACTATATCAATATCATCAAAATAAATAAAAATAAATAAAAACACTCATTAAAAAAAAAAATTAAACAGTCTTGTAGGCAAACCATGTATTTAGGTAGCAAGTTGACTTTAAAAACGTCTTATTAATGTTAGAGACATTATTAAAAAGTTATTAAAAATTTATTTGACGTTACTCTGGGTATGAACAAATTTCAAATATGAATCATATGTAATTATGTATGATTATAATTTGATACAATTATATATTCACATTTTTTCCCAGCTATTTATTTTATTTATCAATAAAATTTGAATAAATTCTTAATAAACTTTGAATAAATTTCATCTTAAGGTTAAACAAGTTACTTAGTGTTCTATGTTGCGCTTTTTCTTTGTGTCCTCCCAGATAGCACAGAGGATTTTAAAAAATTCAAAAAATTTTGTCGCATATTATATATATGTCATTAATTCTGAGTTAATTTTCAGATGCAAAAAGTATTCTTCAAAGTTCAGTTCAGTGAAAAGAATTCTGTTTGCATCCAAAAATGAGCTCAGAATTGGTAACATACGATTGAATTCTTTTTGAATTCTCTATGCTATCTCGGCTGTCTGGCCTGTAAAATTGTTTAACTGACGAGTGACAAGTTTTTAGGTTAGAATATCATTTGATGTATATTTACCCACAAAGGTCGAAGACAATTTTATTAATAAATTACTTGATGTGATAAGCAAACAATTATATGCTCATGACTATTATACACTCGTTAACAAAAACATGGAATAGATAAGTTCATGTCGAAATTTCACATAATTTTAAATGAATATAATACCGCGAAGCATTATCGTATTTGGAATCTCTTTTTTTATTTGAAAGAGTGAAGTCTGTACTTTAAAGAGCATTCGTCCGATCTTGAATTTACTCTCTTCCCTTTCCGCAGTCTTTTCAAAAATAAATGTGTCGCGTCTTCAAAAAATTGCACAATTTCACGTATCCTACGGAGTGGACTAAATTTTTTTCGTAAATTTCATGGTAATCATCGTCAAGTATAGATATTCCACTGCAATTTAAAAAAAGGTGGATTTGTACGTTATTTTTTTTCGCGGAGTTGCGACATATCAAAGTTACCTATGCATTTTAATTTTAAATGAGCATGATACTGTGAAACATTATCGTATTTGAAATCTTTTTTTTTATTTTATTTTACGATGGTTATCGTAAGATTTGTGAAAAGAATTAATTCCACTCAGTAGAGTACGTCATATTAAGGGGGTATAACACCTTTGCGTAAGAAATTTTTCCTCTTTTTCATTAATTTTTTTCACATCTAAGGAATAGAGTAATCAAAAAACGGGTTTGAGGGTTGATTTTATTATAGTTTCTAGTTATAAAATATATTTTTTTTATTAGAAAATACTTTAAAGAGCGTCCTGTAGATGGCGCCAAAGATGACCCTTTGCGCTATGCCGGTCTAATCGGTGTGCAGGATTCCGGCTGACTGGTATGACATAGAACAAAAATTCAAAACACCTCATATTCTCTGATAAATTTGCCTTGGAAGTACGTAGGATTTTTCAAAAATATTAATTTTTGTGGAATTTACACCAATTTGAAGAAAAGTATACAAATATTCACTGAAAAATCGTTATAAAACTGGTTCCCCCCCAAAAACTAACAATCCTATTAAAAAACGGCTACGTACTTCTATAAAACATTTAATTTGGCATAGAATAAACTTTGTTTGAAGTCAATCCGATGTAAATTGTAGGAGCTACGCTGCACACCAATTTGAAAAATGGTGTTTTACAGAAATTGCGTTTAAAGTTTTGCAACGAGAAAACATGTAATTATTAGGAGCTCACCGTTAATCTGCAATGCCTGCACCATACAGTTGACCTTCTACATTCATATACTCGTCATCTGCGGCCTTCCGAGCTGATGTCTGCTGCCTACGAGCTTCTTGAGCTTCCTTAGTCATGGCGCGTTCAGCTGCGCGGATCCGGCGTTCGTCTGTTTCAACGCAGAAATTGTAGCAAGTAGATCCAATTATTAAATCTAATACTTGCATAATTTCCATTATGCTGTGCAAACCATCGTTAAAATTGCAAACAGCAATATTTGCGGCAATATCAACGATTGCTTTGCTGCTATGAACAGTTTTTGGTGCTATTGCCCACAGCACAGAATTAAAGCTCTCGTTGCTGTTTTGGGTAAACCCGCCAACACAGCGGGACAGCAATTCGTCTCGACTCAGTTCTTCGTAAATTGGCTGAATAGCTTTAAAAACTTCACTATTCAAAGCTGGTTTGTGTTGGTACTCATGTAATTCATTGTGCGCTTTCGCCTGCTGCCAAGAGCACCAAGAGTTTTCTCCGACTGGGCAACGGTCGTGCTGCGGTTCGCTGTCCGTGGAAATCTTGTGAAATAAAGTCGCCCATATTTCTTGTCTCATATCTTCTATGGAATTAGGATTTCTGCGAATAGCTAGACCATAGTATATTGTCAACTCGTCGATCAGTTTGCCTGTTAATTTGCCTCTGCCGCCAAGATCTCTTACATTTTTTTTCAAATTTCGTAATCTTGTGCCCATACGTTTTTGAATGTGATCTATACATTCTTTTTTACAAACATTCAAATCATCATAAGGTTTCGAATCTAAAATGCCTTTGAATGTTTTGCTGTCCCCGTCTCCGATATAATGAGAATATTTTAAATTGTGCAATTCTTCGGACCGCTGAAACATTTCTACGACTGCGTCTACTTCCATCTTTCCCGACGAACCTTCGTGATTTCTTTCGCAGTTTGCTTCGTGATTTGCAGCCCATTCTTCATATTCGCTTGTTTCTTGCTTTCCGTTCCACAAACTGCAGGCCTTACAAAATTTAGATTTCACTGCAATGTCGATGATTTTTCCCGTGCACCACCCTATTAGTGATACGACACCGAACAAAGACGAGAATCCCCTCTTCCTCCAGGTCCCGTCACCAGAAACTGTTATCCCGTCTATCTGTCCTCTTTCCAATGACATCTTCTTTTCTTTTGC
>NW_022639570.1:674445-682583 GCF_010583005.1 Odontomachus brunneus | reverse complement strand
CGATTTAAAAAATGCATAGGGGGGAGGGGGTAACTTTGATGTCGCAACTTCGCAAAAAAAAAATCGTATAAATCCGCCTTTTTTTTAATTGCAAGGGAAGATCTATACTTAATGATGATTATCATGAAATTTACGAAAAAAAATTTAGTTCACACCATAAGATACATGAAATTGTGCAATTTTTTGGAGACACAACATGTCTTTACTTTTGACTGGCTTTATCTATTATATTATATTTCTAACATTTAAGAAAATATAATAAACTTGTTATATATTCACATCATACATAATGATTAACCCTTATATAACCTATATCCACTATAATGATGTTGTCAGCTCTCTAAGAATTAATAATTAAAAAAAAATAAAAAAAGCCGCCAAGTACAACACACACACACACACACACACACGCACACACACACACACACGCACACGCACACACACACACACACACACACACACACACACACACCATGTGTCCGCTCTATATAAAAATTCGTAAAAAAATAGTAAAAGAATTCAGTACAAAAATTCTGTACAATATCCTTATTCCTAAAAAAAGAGTGTAAAAAATAAACAAAGTCAAAGATAATTATTCTTAGATATATAAAAGGATTGTAAAAAAAAACTCAACACAAAATTTCTATACAATATTTCTAAAAGGATTCTAGAAAATATAAAAGAATATTCAGAAAAAAATATTTAATTCCGTAAAAAAATTTAAATATTACTTTTTAATCTATCTAATTACATATCTTCTTTAAAAAATAGTGAAATCAAAAAGTTGCGCCAATTGGTAATGCGAAAGAATGTTGTGCGAAATAGAGAGAACGATTTGTTGAATCAAAAAAACGTTTCTTTGAAATGGATCAAACAAATATTTTGATTGACCGAATAAAGTTTTAGTTGACGCAATAAAAATATTTCATTGTAACTAAACAGCAACTAAATATTTTTGTTGCGTCAAACAAAACTTTGTTCGATCAATCAACAAATTTATTTGATCCATTTCAAAGAAGTGTTTGTTTGATTCAATCAAATCGTTTTCTCTGTATAACAAACGAAGCAGCAAAGAAAAAATAATAAATAATAAAAATAAAATTTAAAATAATTAAGAAATGAAAAATAAAATTAAGATTTAGACAAAAACTTGGCGTGTCCAGAATGCATTAAAAAAATTACTGAAGATTGGAATGCACAATCTATTGCGACTTTTGTTTTAATGCATCCTGGGCACGCCAAGTATATATGCACGCGTGTCGTATAGTGTGCTCATCATGGGTCATGTGACATAAGGTCAAAGACGCCGATCTAGTTTCCGATCCGCAACCGTACATCCTAGCGTCGACGAATTCTGAGATGGTTTTTTCTGATTTCTGATTTTAAGCTAAAATATCTCGGTCTGTAAGGCATGTAGGGCAAAAATAAACAGTTTTATAATAATATAATTGATCCTATAAATATAATATAATTGATCCTAAGGAATCGATTAAGCTCTCCCAGAATCTCGTCAGTTTAGCCGTTATAGTAAAACGATAAATCACGTCTCCGATCAACGAAATGCTTCGCGTAAATATACACGGCCCGTCTCGCCGCCTGTGCGCGTTGCTTTGCTTATGCATTTGGTGCGAGACACTACCGTGTCTCTTGATTATAAATTTATTCGCTATTTAAAAATGTGCAATATGAATGTATGTGAGTATTAAAAACGTATTTCCCACATCTTTCAGCACATCTTTCCACGTATTTCAGCACATCTTTCGAAATGCTTTCCGAAAGATAACTTGGTAATTATATTTAAATATAATATTGAAATATTAGGTGAAGTAAAAAGTTCTGAGCGTTTTTTCGCTTTATTTCGACGATGAAATTAACATAGTTAGGATTATCCGATTTCGATCAAATATGCGCCGTTTTGTTGGATAACTTTTGTCCATTTTGAAGGCAATTTCATAATTCCGCGATTGAAGAAGTCCTCGTCCCTATTGGTAAAAAACTTGACCAGCTCATTTTCACAAGCCTCTCTTGAGGCCAGTTTTGTACCATCAAGAAAATTTTGCAAATGCTTGAAAAGGTGATAATCGCTTGGTGCCAAGTCTGGACTATACGGCGGGTGCAATAGAACCTCCCATCCAAGCTCTCGGAGCTTCTGGCGCGTCGTTAATGATGTGTGCGGCCTGGCGTTGTCTTGATGGAACACAACACTCTTCCTATTGGCCAATTCTGGCCGCTTCTGGTCGATCGCCTGCTTCAATCTGGTCAGTTGTTGACAGTAGAGGTCCGAATTGAGTGTTTGGCCCGATGGGAGCAGCTCATAGTGGATGAGCTTGTGAAACATTTCATCAAAATCTTTTTCACTTAAATATTTCATAAATCGTTTATAATGAGCGTTGATTTATATATTTATATATAAATTTAATTAATTTCATTAAATTTTATCATAAATCGTTTATAATGAGCGTTGATTTATATATTTATATATAAATTTAATTAATTTCATTAAATTTTATATTTAGGTGGACTTTTTTCCTCTTTTTAATTATACTGTTTTATAATTACTCAAAATTTATATTTTATGACTTTATAAATTTAATAACAATTAATAAAAAATTTTTACAATAAAAATTTAAAGATAACGAAATGAAATGTGCAGAATTTTGTAAACTTCACCTTGTTAGCTAAGGATTAAATTAACACATACAATAAAACTAAAAAAAATATAATTTTTATTAAAATGAAATTATTTTATATATATTAAATCATATTATCATAAAATTATATTACTGTGTTAATTACAACTCATATAAACAAAATGTAAGACGTTTACATCGATCGAAGATCGTGGTGTAGTGTCTAAAGCAACAGACTCATAATCCAAAGGTGCCTCCAGAGTCCAAGTTAGAGTCCCACCAGTGCCAGTGAGAATTTTTAAATGTGATGTAACATTGAAATCAAATAAGGTAAAATTTTCAGTAAAATCTGCAAACACTGTGACATTTACGAATAGTTTCTAAATATAAAAACGAAAAAATATAAAATACGAATAGTTTCTGTACATAGAAAAAAAATATCTGAAATATTTCCCATTTATTTTTTAAATATTTCAGATAGTACATCATAGCGGACATTTTACGCATCTGAAAGATATCTAAAACATGTCTGAAATATTTCTTTGAAATGTTTCATATTTTATAATGAAAACTTATTGAAGGCTTTTTGAAATATGTTGGTGCTGTGGTGGGTTTGTACTCGTAGCTAAATGCACGTTTACACATCTCAAATTTCTGTTGCGCTGCACTCAATTATCATTCAAAAATACACTTAATGGTACGTTTTTACTACTTCTTAGTAATCCGTAATCACCATTCGTTTTTAGTAAAAGTACCCTTTTCCGACCTATAAACGGGGGGGTCATACTCGCTGTGTTGAATGCACGCTTTTACTACTCAAATTAAACATTTTCGAGGGTTAAAACCAGTGAAATATTTTTGTAAGGGTAAATACTGCTGGCATTTTGTTGAAATTATTTTATACTACAGAGCTCGTAACAATTCTAACGCCATTCTGCCTACAAAACCTACAACAAGCGTTTGGCAAAATCTGTTTCCAGCTTGGCTATTAGTGTGTGTGCGTGTGTGTGCGCGCGCGCGCGCGCGTGTGTGTGTGTGCGTGCGTGTGTGTGCGTGCGTGTGCGTGTACGTGTGTAATACGTGTGTAATATGTTATAAAAAGAAACAATATAGAATTTGCATATAAATAGATAATAAATGTTATATTTATGACATATTCGTTGCAAAGGTGGTAATCATGGGAAAATGTGTTATACAAAGTTATTTTTACATCAAGAACATCTAATTATGGCAGTTTCGCCACATATATATCGTATTATTTTAAAATTACTTTTGAAATAAAAATCGACGAGTGTTTGCAACTTTGTTAATCTACTCTATTGGTCTACTCTAAACATCCACTTTTAAATGACGCATACTTATCCCTAGGTATACACAGTGGAGTCTCCGAGATCCCAGGTAAAGTTTGAAACTCTAATATTAGTAGAGAGAATAAATAAGGAGGATACGATTGCCGTGTAAAAAAAATTTCAAGTCTCCTCTGTAGATAGCAACTGTCGGAACAGTTAATTGTCTGTCGGTTTTGTGGTAATTCATACGTAAAGTAATCCCGGGGTCTCCCAGACCCCAGTGTGTATTTCGTGTAACTTTTTTTGCAAGTAAGTATATTTTGTAATTAATTTTATTCGAGTTTATAGTGTAAATATATATTATAAAAAATGTTAGATTAAATAAGTAATGTAAAAGAAAGAATTTTTATTGGGAGACAGAAACACACGGATTAAACACCCAAAATGATACTTATTGGGTAAATATTATTTGTCACTTTTAAATTATTGACGTTTTCCTTTTTCTGTTTCTGTTACATACATTACAAGTTATTGAGTTTGTATTTTTTAACAAAAATCCTAACTCATACCTGTCTGAAAAACCGCCAGAAAATAGAAATATGAAAAATCGTCAATTTTGGAACCTTGTAATTTTCATGATAATATTCCAATATTTAAATGACGATTTTTTTCTTGGTATCTTGAAATATGCCCTTTCAAAATCTGAAAACCTTTTTCGATTATCTCTGTTACCAAAAAAGAAACACATTTTTCAAGTTATTATGATAAAACGATGTTTTCTTTGTATTTATATGTAATTCTAATGTTTCAACACGTCTTTATTATGTGATACTATGACTTAATTCTAATTCTTAATAAATATATATGTTTATCAGTCTATTAACAATCGGGAAAAAAGTCAAAATGAGGTGATTTTTACCGGAGTTATAATAAAAAAAGTAGCTGAGGTTCTTCAGACCCCAGTGTAGCATCTACATATGCGAAAAATAAGTGTATATACCTAGGGTTAAATAAGTTTTGAAACCTGAATTGATGTTGTATTAATAATTACAATTTTAATATATTATTTCTAGTATGAATATCAATTACAAGATCTAATAACATAACAGTGTGTGTGTATCCGAAAAATATTTAATAGAATTTTTCTATAATCTTAATATATTTCTAGTAGTTGTATTTTTCCTGTTGTATCGGCCGTAATTGTTAAGAAAATAATATTTGTTTAGAATTTTATGTTGTAGAATCTTGTGTAGTTCTGGCAATAATTTATTTGGATGTTGTCCACTCGAGAAATCTAAAGCTTATTCTATAATGGCAGTAAGCAGTCCCAGATAGCCAAACCTGCGCGAGCAGATTTTGCGCAGAGTCTGTCAACAGTGTGTGTAGACAGAATGGCAACAGATTGCGCGCAGATTCTGTTTCCTAGATAAGCTATTTAATTCTATCAAGGGCCATATATACGCTATTATTATAAATGGGGCAGTTTTACATACACATCATGTAAAACTTCGAGAGAAGTCAAGATAATTATATTGTGCAATAATTGTACACATATAATTGTACACATATAACAATAAAAAACAATTTTTACTTTTTCAAATTGTATTACATATTTCTGATAAAAAAGCAATAATAATAGAGAAATAACGAGTATAGAATAGTACAACGGTTAAATGGCCATTTAAAGGCGTACATATGCCATCCCTGCTGGTAAAAATTGTTCTCATAATATTTCATACAATTTCTTATATTATTATTCTTTTTAATGTTATTATATCATTAAATCTGAACGATTTAACCGTCATGCAATAAGTACTGAAGGCAGCAGTACCGAATAAAATATTAGTTTCGCTATGTAAAATAACTTTTACAGAATTTTTGTGATGGTTTATTAAAAATATATCATGCTTCGATTTTTATAAAACTTAATACAATCTGAATTGGACAATTGACCAAATTAATTCGCATATGTAAAAGTACAGTATTTTATTAGCATGATGGAAAAATGTCATTATCTGCTGATTTATTGCAGTAATTTTTTGTACAGTCCTTGGTATAAAACTAATTTCAAATTATCGTGCCGATCTCTCTTACATTATTTATATGCTAAACGGTTTTATCTATATTTTGCGGTTTAAAAGGCGAACAAACTCTAAGATTTTTCTTCCTTAAACTTTAAGTGGGTAATATAAAGCACTTTTTATGAAGTGAGGAATTGGCGTAGTGTTTAAGGCGACGGACGATTCTCCAAAAGTCTTCGGTTCAAGTTCGAATCTCACCAAAGAAAATCTTAAAAATTATGAAAAAATAATATAAAAAAACTTTTTTTTTTCATTGTATTTTACGAGTATTTATGATCATTTATGAGAAAGCGCTTATTCTATGAGTAATTATGAAAAATTATGAGAAAATTTTCTACCAAAAATTTAATTAAAGAACCTACGAAACGACAGGATCTGCACGCAATCTGCGCGCAATCTGCCGTCAGAGTCTATCGGCAGACTCTGCGCGCAATCTGCCACCAGTTTGTCGTCAGAGTCTGTTCGCAGACCCTGTCATCAGTTTGACGGCAGATTAGGGACGCAGATGTCTATGAATCTGTCGACAGATCCTGCTCAAATTCGACAGATCCTGTCGCCAGTCTGACGACAGTCTGCACGCAGATTGCTTACTAGGATAAAAAGTGAGAAGTAAGAGTTAAAAGAAATTGACTAATTATAGTTGATTATTCTTCTCACATTCGACTGAGATTGGTTAATTTCTTATTCTTCCTACTTTTTACTACTTACTACCATTGTAGAATGGGCTTAATAGTAATACGGATTGTGGCCCGACGACATTCGGAAAATATACTTCTTTCAACCAAGTTTGCACATGATTTGATGTTAATTTACCTTATGTAGAAGCTGTAACAAAAACATTAGGTGCTTTGAATATAATTTTTTGTACTCTTAAGCCAAATGTTTCTGTAACTTTTTTTAATATAACGAATAAAATGAAAAGTCGGTTGTATAGTGTAACTATGCGGTTGCTGATATACAGGATGTCCTAAACCACCATGATCAAATTTTGCGAGAACGTAGAACGGATTGAGCAAGAAAGTCCCATTTTGCGATATTCGCAATAGTTTTCGAGAAATTAATTGTAGAAAATTGCGTGAAAAACAGGAGCGCTCCAGTTACTGAAGTCATGTTGCGTTTCGGCATGGTGCGGCGAAACGTAAGAGCAGCTTTGCAAGCACGGGCAGTAGCGCTTGTTGCTCCTTTCGCCGTGCGCTGCTTACCGTTTCTTGAACAATGAATGGTGCTAGGCCTCGAACGACTTCAGCGGCTCGAGCACTCCTCCCTTTTTTACGCAATTTTCTGCAATTAATTTCTCGAAAACTATTACGAATATCGCAAAACGGGACTTGCCGACCTCAATCCGTTCTACGTTCTCGCAAAGTTTGATCATGGTGGTCTAGGACACCCTGCATATAATTTACAATTTACGGGGATGCTGTACGCGATTGCGAACTTCGAAAGCGTTGGCAATGTAGTACGCGTAGGTTTAGGACAGACACTAGATGGCAGTGTATGTTCGACGCGGCTCCATCAGTGGTGGAATTTCTATTGTAAGCACGCAGCGCAGAGTTGCCAGATCTAAGATGCAGCGTTGTTTTCTCTCCGCTTACATATTCAGAGCTACTTTGTCTATCCGTGTGATAATCATCGACAATCACATAGATGCTATCATTGAACTCTATATGAACCGTAGAGAAAGGATAACGTAATCAATCAAGAGCCACGTACATATGTGCCTAACGCTTTAGTTCATTGATATAATAAGAATAGACCAAGCATAAGATTCGATATCTGAACACATATAAAACAGAGTTAGGCACATGTGATATATTTCGGTCGATTTTCGACCAAGATTTTTATTAAAAACGATATAGTAACAGTGTAACATATTTACGCATTTACATTTTTTAAATAACAATAATGAATAATTTATTATGAACTGGATGGAGATCAACCAGTGAAGGTACGATCTGGTCGATATTTTCTTTGGAAACAATAGAGGGTATATTATTTAAAAAAAAGACTATTTGAGATGAGTAGAACATGAAGAACAATCAAGGAATCAATCAGGTTTGTACTTCTACGAACAGGATTTGTAGGTTGGATCATGTCCAGATCTTGCCTTCACTGGTTGGATCATGTCCAGATCTTGCCTT
>NW_022639570.1:672364-674435 GCF_010583005.1 Odontomachus brunneus | reverse complement strand
TTCAAACAGTTAATTCGCTAAGTAGTACACTTAGCAAAGTTGACCTTGTCTTGACTTTGGCGACGTCATCTTAGGTCAAATAACTACTGTCATTAAATGCGACTTTTTAAGCCTTACAATTTTTATTGGAAACATTTTTCTCTAAAATGCTCCCCCGCCGAGTTTTCTTGCCGTTGCCGAACTTATGGGACACACTATATATATATATGTATATATATATATATATATATATATATATATATATATATATATACACATACACATATAGGGTGCGGCGCCAAAATTCGGACAAATTATACATTTTTTTCCAAACATATTTTTTATTGCAAAAACGAAAAGGTTTACAAATTTTTTTTAACCACATTATTTGTAAGGCCATAAAGAATACATTTACTCAATATATCCCCCGCTTGCTTGAATGACCGCCTCCATTCTCGGTTTGAAGCGTGCGCAGGCGCGCTTTAATGTGTCACGGTCCATATCGGTGAATGCCGCTTCAATAGCGGCTCTCAATGATGCGATGTTTGGATGTCAGAACTTGTTCGTGACTCTTTCAACTACGCTCCTCACATAGAAGTCTAAAGGATTCAAATCCGAGCTGTTGGGAGGCCAGAATTCTTTCGAAAACAAAACATGTCGACGTTGTCCGACAACCAATTTTGCACTAAATGACTTGTGTGGGCGGGCGTCTGTCTCACTTTAATTGTATAAGACTTGTAGCGGAGGTCCTCCTCGATGATTCGACGCATAGTTTTCTCGCTCACATCAACAACTGGCGACAATTTTCGGGTCGACTGCCCTGGATCCTCAAAAATCAGCTCCTGAGCCCGTTGAATGATGTCGGGCGTCCTGACAACGCGCTTCTTCATGTGGGTTTTCCTCACCGGTGTTGCAAAACCTTCGTTGGACTTCTCCGACTCATTGTACATTGCGATGACATCACACAGTCGATCTCGGGTACCCGAAGAACCGAATGATTTCTGTCGCCGAGCGCCCAGCGCGAACACTTTCGATAATCGTGGCTCTTCGGTTATACTCCGCACTTGGTTTCAACATTGCGACTGTTTCGAAGTTATTATGGTTTAGTACATGCGTCAAGCTATTTGAACGCTAATCACGACATCTACCAGTAGTACAGAACGGCGAGAATTTCAAATTAAATTTTGTCCGGATTTTGGTGCCGCAACCTGTATACACACACACACACACACATACACACACACACATACATACATACATATATATATATATATATATATATATATATATATATATATATATACACGAACACACGCATATTTTTATATTTCTATATTATGTTCTTATCAAGAAGTTTATACTGCAATTCTAGACAAAACCGTAAAGCTCGTTACTTGTTTTCGTAAGAACTTATGAGTACGATTGACACATAAGCTTCTATTTCACGATTTTACGATTTACTCGTATATTTGCTTAGAATTGCAACATTAGTATATTTCATTCACTTACTTATATACCAATGACGATATATACTGCAGTGTATACGTTCAAAATACTGAGAATATATTAAACAATTGACACGTAGATTTTATTTGTTCACTTACACTTGGTCCATGTACATTGTATCTCGTCCATATATAAATATATGGGAGGAAAAGGTTAGGGTTATAGCACATACGTGGCTTTTTAGCTGCACCAGTTCAGCAACCTTTATAGAAATATCATACTAAGAATCATTAATAATTACTTATTTTTAGTATTAAAAATACTGGATAATAAATAATTATCAATGTTTCTTACAAGGAGATGACGCCAATTAGGAAATCGCTTTTCCAACGAGTCATAGTGCGTTCGATAGCTTACATGTAGCTAATAAAAACCCTAAAGGCGTTTGTGCCAATGGGCCTTCGTTTAGGAGAAATTACAAAACAAAGTTAGGGTCACGCAACTATGTCCCATGTAAAGAAGAACATTAGAATCTTTTTCGAGTAAGCGGCGTAGCTGAGCCGACTAAGGCTCCCGTCCATACATTTTTGCGCCGGCGGCGTGCGTTCGAGTCCCGCCGACGACTGCTTCGCTTTTTTTTTTTTTT